>NC_069510.1:29537416-29819916 GCF_027579735.1 Bombina bombina | reverse complement strand
CAATATAAGGTGGTTATCTACCGTATTTAAAGAGGGGATTGGATCAAGAGTATAATGTTCAACAAACCTAACATTAGGCCAGGTTAAATAATTTCATTATACAGGGGATCATAATACAACCCCAACAACAGCAACAAGTCATCTAGATTTGAACTAAAAGATCTATACATACCGCTGTACTAAAAGATTCAATATCTATAAAAGTATACGTACAGGAGATGTGTTTTTACTTTAAAGAGTGGGCAGCAGGATATAAAATAAACTTGCTGTTTTTTTAATTTGTAAAAATAAAAGTTATATTTTAACTATTTACCTATTTGACTCGATCAGGATTCTATCAGTGCATAGAAGCATTCTTTGTTGAACACACTCACTCACCAGTGAATTATGCCCTTATTGTTACATTTATTATATATGCTTAAGCACTTAACTCCTTTAAGTGACCCACATACATATTTTCTGACAAGGCCCTGAAGGAGGTATATGATTTTCAAACCCTGCTTTCAGTTCCCGTTTTTGCTTTGTATGGGACATAGTTACCCTATTGTCTTTGGGGTACAGTGTTGGTGCAGTTTTTTTATTGGGTGTCATAAATCCTAAGATATATTTATAGTTGGCACTTTAAAATATGAAGACAGATGAGAGACTTAAGGGGTTAATTCCCTCATTCTTGGCAGAGTGTATGGCTTATTTTTCCTTGAAGTGTATTGGAACTTACATGGAAGACAAATTTTATGCGTACTGGAGGGAACTAACGGCTTTTAAAACTTATGCAGCTGTTTGTTATTTTGCGCTCTTATGTGTGGCGCAGTTTTCTTCCGTTTTTTTACGGAGCAGACTTTTGTGAGCTCAGAGAGTCGTATTGAAGGCTTAGGAGAGGTGTCGACTTAGTTATTCGCCGAACGGAGTAATTTCAGTGACAAATCGTTTAGCTGAAACAGTTCACTGCTTCTTCTGCTTACTAGTGGGATTTTCGCTCTGGTCCAGTAGGAGCTTCAGATAGTTTGTCTGAAGTTAACGTTCATATATGTTTTTCAACCTTGTTATTTAATAATTTTGACAATATAAGAAAAAAAAAATATTTTGAATTTTTTATTTTGGTTCATCGTTCTGGTTATTGCTAGTGGGACCCGTCCTTTTGAGTTATGGACTCAGAACAGGATCAACCTATCTCTCTAGATAAATGTTTACTATGCATAGAGAATCAGATTGCTCTACCAATGCAGTTTTGTTCCTCATGTTTAGCGAAAACGTTAAAATGTAAAGAAAAAATTCTCCCTTCTGAGCCAAGTGTCTCTCAGGATTTTTCTGTGCGACATGCTGTACCTTTCTCCTCAAACATCCCAAGCCTTAGTTGTGTCTCATACTGTGCCTTCTGAACCACCTGGGGGTGTTTATTTACATGGGGATTTCGCCGCTCAGATTACTTCGGCAGTGTCAGCGGCTTTATCTGCTTTCCCTTCTTCAGGTAAGCGTAAGAGGAAATATAAACATTTGCCTGCTACTAAGGTTTCTGACCACTCTAAGTCGGCATTAGCCAGCCTTTCTCATTTGTCTGATGAGGAAAATTCTTCAGTAACTTCTGAAGGTGGAATCTCAGACTCTGACACTTTAGCAGAAAAATCTTCAGAATCTGAAGAATTACATTTTAGATTTAAGCTTGAACACCTCCAGTTACTACTGAAGGAGGTTTTGGCTACTTTAGACAACTCTGAACCTTTGGTTTCTTTCAAACCTACTAAGTTTTCTAAACTGGATAGAGTTTATCATTCTCCATCTTCTGAGGAAGTTTTTCCTGTTCCAAGGAAGATGTCTGAAATTATAGCTCAGGAATGGTATAAACCAGGGGTTCCTTTTTCCCCTTCTCTTGTCTTTAAAAAGATGTTTCCTGTTGCTGACTCTATTTGTGAATCATGGCGCACTGTTCCTAAGGTAGAAGGAGCTATTTCTACTCTTGCTAAGAGAACTACTATTCCTATTGAGGATAGTTGCTCTTTTAAGGATCCAATGGATAAGAAGCTAGAGGCTTACTTGAAAAAGATGTACATCCATAAAGGATTACAGTGGCAACCTGCAGATAGTATTGCCACAGTATTGCCTTGTCTGATCTTATTTCTGAGGAAACTACGGTAGAAGAAATCCAGAATAGGGTCAAAGCTCTTAAATTGGCCAATACCTTTATCTGTGATGCCAACATTCAAATGATTAGACTAGGAGCTAAGATGTCTAGCTTCACTGTGCTAGCCCGCAGAGCTCTGTGGTTAAAATCTTGGTCAGCTGATGTTACTTCAAAGGCCAAGCTTTTAGCTTTACCTTATAAGGGTAAAACTCTGTTTGGACCTGGTCTGGCGGAGATCATTTCAGAGTTTACAGGGATCTTTCCTACCTCAGTACAAGAAGAATAGACCTAGAGGGTCGACAATCTTCTCATTTTTGTTCCTTTTATAACTTTAAGTGGCAAAAGTCCTCCTCTTCCTCTTCTAAACCATAGCAATCCAGGTCCTCTTGAAAATCCAACCAGCTCTGGAACAAGAGAAAACAAAACAAAAAGCCCTCCGCTGACTCTAAATCAGCATAAAGGGTCCACCCCCGATCCGATTGTGGATCAGGTGGGGTCAGACTTTCTCTTTTCAAACAGGCCTGTATTCGTGATGTCCCAGATCCATGGGCTGTGGACATAGTATCCCAGGGTTATAAGATAGCATTCAAGTCTTGCCATCCAAGGGGTAGATTTCTCCTGTCAAGATTATCCTTAAACCAGTTAAATAGGGAGGCCTTCTTAAATTGCATAAAGGATCTATCCTCCCTAGGAGTTATTGTACCAGTCCTTCTAACGGAACGAGGTCTAGGATTCTATTCAAATCTATTTGTGGTTCCCAAAAAAGAGGGAACAAGTTCCTCAGGGTCCCGTCCTTCAAGATGGAAACTAATCATTCCATTGGTCCAGGAAGGCCAGTTTATGATGACCATAGACCTGAAGGATGCGTACTTACATGTTCCAATTCACAGGGATCATCACCAGTTTCTAAGATTTGCCTTTCTGGAAGTTTATTGCCCTTCCATTTGGTCTTGCCACGGCTCCCAGAATATTCACAAAGGTCCTGGGAGCACTTTTGGCAGTGATCAGATCCCAGGGAATCACAGTGGCGCCTTATCTAGACGACATCTTGGTTCAACTAGCAAAATCTCATACAGAGATGTTGTTGTCTTTTCTATGTTCCCACGGGTGCAAAGTGAATCAGGAAAAGAGTTCTCTAGTTCTGTCTACTAGTGTGTTTCCTAGGAACAATCATAGACTCCTTGTCCATGAAGATTTTCCTGACGGATGTCAGAAAATCCAAACTTCTTGCTGCTGGCCCTTCTCTCCAGTCTGCCTTTCATCCAACAGTGGCTCAATGCATGGAGGTGATTAGTCTGATGGTGGCTTCCATGGACATCATTCCTTTTGCTCTATTCCATCTACGACTGCTGCAGCTTTGCATGCTCTGTCAATGGAATGGAGACTATTCGGATTTATCGCCGAGGATAAATCTGGACCCCCTAACAAGAGAATCTCTCTCGTGGTGGATTTCACAGGAACATCTGTCTCAGGCACATGCTTCCTGAGACCTTCCTGGGTGATTGTAACTACGGACGCCAGCCTATCAGGCTGGGGACTCCTGGACAGCAGCTTCCTGAGAGAATTACGGCTTATTACACCTAGGGCTGTCTCCTCTTCTTGGGCTTTCAAAAATTAAGCTTCTGTGGAACCGATTTGCAAGGCGGCAACTTGGTTCTCTCTGCATACTTTTTCCAAATTTTTTTATTTTTTTTTTATTTAGATTTTTTATTGAGGATTAAACATTACAGCAGATGTCACAGCGCAGGTGACCAACAGATTAACATATACATAGACATTATGCCGTTGTAATGACACAGTAGATATAGCTATTAATGAAAATACTGAGCATATAGGTCAAGCATGTCAAGTATGAAATAAGATATCTACCATATAAACCTCATTTTCGAGTAATGTGAACTGAGAAACATAACAATTATGAAAACCTCGTTTACAAACAGTATGAACAAACTTAGAATACAAGGACCGGGTAGTACCTCAGTCCTGCACAGTAACTCAACTTTCTAGGAATTTCGTGAAGTCAGCTTGGGAATGCCTCTCCGTGTACTACAACTAGTAATTATAGTGCGCATCTCCAGGCGGGGGGAGCCTGGGTTGAAAAGAGGCGGGGGGAGGAGGAGTATGAGTTTCCATACTACATGAGGGGGGAGGGGGAGGAGGGGGAAAGGGGGGAAGGGCAAGAATATGGTGGTAGGGGTGGCTGGAACCTTTAATTCGACTAGGTATTTAGCTTTGAGCTCCTTGGTAGTTAAACCAGGGCTCCCAGATCTGCCAGTAAAGTTCTTCCTTGTCCATATGGGAATAGAAACTTTGTTCCATGTTGGCGTATACCTGCATTATAGATGTAACGACCGTTACATCTGGGGGATGGGTTTGTTTCCAGGCCCTTGCTATCGCCAGTTTTGTGGCCGCTAGGACAAAGATGACCAATTTAGAGACGTGGGTTGGAACGCTCCTCGGGAAAATGTGTAGAAGGGCGATTGCAGGAGTGAGTGGGATAGAGAGCCCAAGGTTGGTGCAGACGGTTTTTATCTGTGTCCAGAGAGGTGCCAGTTTTGGGCAGTCCCACCAAATATGCATATCTGAGCCTCTTTGCGTGCACTCCCTCCAACACAAAGGGGGCGTTGTGGGGAACATCTGTGACAACCTCGTGGGAGTATAGTACCATTTTAGGAATAATTTCATGTAAGCTTCTAATGTATTTGCACAGTGTACCGTCTTTTTAGTTAACGTCATGGCTGTGGATAGGTCTTTATCTGAAATAGGTCTGGATAAATCTCCCTCCCAAGCCCTTAGCTGCCATGGTCTGTCTCTGTTAGTGGACGACTGTAGTAGATCATAGTGGAACGATATGAGCCTAGGAGTCCTAATAGGGAGTTGCCATAGCTTTTCCCAGTTAGTCAGGGGCCTGTTTAGGGCTTTGGGGAATCCCCAAGATGTCATAAAGGCGTAGAGCCTCGAATATTCGGAAGAGGCCCACGGGGGGGGGGGGGGGGGGGCTCTGGGATAATGGCGCTGATATTATGGGGTGGGATTAAGATATCCGAGAGGTATACACGGGAGACCACTTTCAGGTCCCAATCACTCCACTGCTGTATGTGTGTGTCAGGGAGAACCGCCAGTAAGGCTGGTACAGAATGAATGGGAGACGGATGTGGAGCGATGTCGCGTAGGTTTCTAAGGCTATACCAAACTTTCAGATTATCTCTGATAATGATATTTTGTAATCCCAAGCTGTCAACACAGTGCTTAGGGACCCAGGGTAAGTCTGCCAACTTTAGGCCTAGGGGAAGGGCCGATGTTTCTATGCTTTTCCAGCCCTGCTGTTCCCCCTTGTCTGCCCACGCTGTGATATGAGAAAGCCTGGCTGCCTCATAATATCCACGTATGCTAGGCATTGCAACTCCTCCAAATTCATATCTTTTTTGGAGTATCTTCGCCGCTATCCCGGGCCTGGATTTATTACTTTTTCCAAATTTTATACTTTTGCCTCGGCTTTTGGGAGAAAGGTTCTTCAAGCGGTGGTGCCTTCTGTTTAGTTTCTCCTGCCTTTTTCTCCCTCCCTGTTTATTCCGTGTTTTTTCCGTGTCCTCTAGCTTGGGTATTGGTTCCCACTAGTAATTGGAATGACATTGTGGACTCTCCATGTCATAGGAAAGAAAACAAAATGTATGCTTACCTGATACATTTCTTTCTTTCCGGACATGGAGAGTCCACAACCCTGCCCTCTTCTTATTTATAATTCGGCAGTTTTTTTTTAGTAAACCTCAGGTACCTTTTTCACCCTTGTGTTTCTTGTTTTTCCTTTTTCCTTCGGCTGAATGACTGGGCATTATGAGTAAGGGAAGTTACACTTAACAGCTTTGCTGGGGTGCTCTTTGACACCTCCTGCTGACCAGGAGTTGAATATCCCACTAGTAATTGGAATGACGTCGTGGACTCTCCATGTCCGAAAATAAATAAATTTATCAGGCAAGCATACATTTTGTTTTTCATGTCGGGTTATCACACCTGAGAATTTGTGATCGGGTTTGTGTGAGTTCTCTATTGACTTCTATGGGGGAATACGTGAACGTGCACATGATATTCTAAGTTTGGCTCTTTGTGTGCATCAGGTTAGCGTGAAAGCGATAACTTTTTACTTTCAACTTGTAATACAAGCGCAACCCGATGTGTAAAAAAAGCGTACTCAGAAAGATCTGAGTCAGGTGTGACCCCAAGACATCGGGCATGTGGGGTAGGAGTAATGATGGAATTATCAACAGCTATAGAAATTTTGGGGGTGGAGACATTAGAAGGAGGGGGAATAATAAGGAGTTCAGTTTTGGAGAGATTTAGCTTAAGGTAGTGAGAGGACATCCAAGATGAGATATGAGAAAGACAGTGACATGGGTTAGTAAGGAAGGAGGTGGGTCTGGTGCAGAGAGGTAGAGTTGGGTGTCATCAGCATACAAATGATATTGAAACCCATGGGACTTTATTAAGGAACCTAATGATGACGTGTAGATTGAAAAGAGAAGGGGACCGAGGACAGAGCCTTGAGGTACCCCAACAGAAAGTGGTAATGAGGTAGAGGATGCTCCGGAGAAGACTACACTAAATGTACGGTTAGTGAGATAGGAAGAGAACCACAAGAGAGCTGTGTCGCAGATGCCGAAGGATTGGAGGGTTTGGAGCAGAAGAGGGTGGTCAACAGTGTCAAAGGCTGCAGCCAGGTCAAGGAGAATAAGCAGAGAGAAGTGGCCTTTGGACTTTGCTGTAAGTAGGTCGTTGGTAACTTTGACAATTGCTGTCTCTGTAGAGTGATGGGGACGAAATCCAGATTGCAGTGGGTCAAGAAGAGAGTTTAGTGTAAGGAAATGGGATTGACGTGCGTATACTAGCTTTTCGAGGAGCTTTGAGGGAAGAGGGAGTAGGGAAATAAGGCGGTAGTTGGATGGGGAGGTTGGATCGAGGGAAGGTTTTTTGAGGACAGGTGTGACCAGTGCATGTTTTAGAGATGAGGGAAATATACCAGTGCTGAGGGAGAGGTTGAAAATGTGTGTGAGTATGGGGGTGAGGGTAGAAGAGAGGGAGGGGAGTAGCTGTGAGGGGATGGGGTAGAGGGGACAGGTAATGAGGTAGGAGGACAGTATAAGGGCAGAAACTTCATCCTCGCTAACAGGGGCAAAAGAGCTGCATTTTTGGATATTTGGGTTTTGGATGATTGTGAGCTTTTGAGGGGGTGGGAGATTGGTAGTATGTTGAGAGCTGATTTCACTTCTGATGGAGTCAATTTTGTTATTGAAGTGGCTGGCAAAATCTTGAGCTGAGAGAGAGGTTGTATTAGGAGGTGGGGGTGGGCGGAGAAGAGTATTTAACGTGGAGAACAGACATTTTGGGTTAGAGGAAAGAGTAGAGATGAGATTAGAGAAGTATTGTTGCTTATAGAGATTAAGGGCAGAATATTAGGAGTTCAGGATGAACTTGTAGTGAAGAAAGTCAGCTGAACTCCGAGATTTTCTCCAGTGTCGCTCAGCAGTACGGGAACATCTGCGTAGGTATTGTGTCAGAGGAGTATGCCAGGGCTGAGGATGAGAGTGTGGTTTCTGAGCTATGGTTGGAGGGGCCAGATTGTCAATGACCGATGTAAGGGTGGAGTTATACTGGCAGATAGATTGGTCAGGGCAGGAAAAGGAGGTGATGGATGAGAGGAGAGGTTTGAGAGCTAGCGAGCTGTTGCAGATCTAATTACTTAGTGCTTCTGTGAAGTTTGGTGTGAGGGGTAGAGGGATTACACACATTACACATATACCACAGAAATGCTACACATACACATGAATGCACGTGTATGTGTGTGGAATCATCTTCCAAGAAGGAGAGTTTGGTGACACAATCAGGACCATCATCTCATGACCTGCCTATTATCTGCTGTATTCTACCTAAGAGCTGCGATATTTGGTAGAATGATATGTTACCTATGTGTTTAAAGGGATAGTAAAGTCCAAATTAATCTTTCATGATTCAGATAGGGCATGTAATTTTAAACAACTTTTTAATTTACTTTTATCACCAAATTTGCTTTGTTCACTTGTTATACTTAGTTAAAAGCTAAACCTAGGTAGGCTTATATGCTCATTTCTAAGCCCTTGAAGGCCGCCTCTGCATTTGACAGTTTTTCACAGCTAGTGGGCATTAGTTCATGTGTTTCATATAGATAACACTGTGCTCATGCACGTGAAGTTATTTAAGAGTCAGCGCTAATTGCCTGAAATGCAAGTCTATCAAAAGATCTGAGATAAGGAGGCAGTCAGCAGAAGCTTAGTTACAAGGTAATTACAGAGGTAAAAAGTATATTAATATAACAGTGTTGGTTTTGCAAAACTGGGGAATGGTAAACAAAGGGATTAAACAATAACATTTTTGGTGTTTACTATTCCTTTAATCTTTATCTATATAGGGTCATTAAGGCAAAACAATTATGCTCTACTATATTAGAGCATAATATTGTGAATTAGT
Source organism: Bombina bombina (assembly GCF_027579735.1). Taxonomy (NCBI): domain Eukaryota; kingdom Metazoa; phylum Chordata; class Amphibia; order Anura; family Bombinatoridae; genus Bombina; species Bombina bombina. The sequence goes on along the minus strand of NC_069510.1, from coordinate 29,811,299 downwards.
ATATCCCTTTAAGTAGCTAATAATTGTTGAACTGTTTTTTCAAAAACTAATTATTGATATTATTTCTTTTCTGCTCAGTGCCACACAGAGAACTGATTGTCGCCCATGGGCAGTAGATTAGGCTGCCCTTGATTAGAGTTAAGATTAAAATACTGTGATCAGGGTCATCAAGAAATGTTTGTAGAATCATTAGAGAATTAGATCCGTTTTTTAATTTTTGGGAAAAAAGAAAAATGTTTGTCCTTATGTAGTTTTGTGCATAGTTATAGCAATATTACCAGTACATTTGGTGAATTGTTTGCTACCCCCCCCCCCAAAATAAATTGCCATTATATTAAAGTAATATAAATTAGATTGCTTCTTGTTCTCTCTCATTTGCAGAGTGGGTGAAGGCCGCGCTTGCTGGAGCCTGGGAAATGCCTATGTATCATTGGAAAATCATGAGGAAGCTCTTCGTTATGCAAAAAGACATATGGAGATATCGTGCGAGGTATGAAAATGGGCGTCAGCCATCTTTGTCCTGATTTATATACAGTATCCGTGCTCTATTTGCCTTAGGCTGTACAGAGGGATACATACAATGTATGATAAAAGAAACATTTCTACAAACTAATACAATCTAGAGGAGATAATTGGGATAGATAACAAGATGAATGGATTAAATGGGAGAGCGAATGATAATAATTTACAAGACACTGCAGGATGAGAGAGATTCCATGGCAGGTACACTGTTTAAAGGGACAAATATTGTCTTTCATGATTCATTTAGTTTAAAAAGTTTCAAATATATTTGTATTATCTAATTTGCTTCATTCTCATTTTATTCTTTGTTGAAGTGCATACCCAGGTAGGTACTGTGCACTTGTCTGGGGAACTATATGGCTGCGGTTTGTGCAAAAATAAATAAATAAAAATATAACAATAATAAAAGCATTCGTGCTCATGTGCAAGCTTCTGAGCCGACCAACCTGCTTTTTTACAAAGTATACCATGAGAACAAAGTAGATCTGGCAATAGAAATTAACAATTACTTTTTTTTAAATTGTTACATTCTATCTGAATTATGAAAGAAGACAAATCTGGGTTTCATGTCCCTTTAAAGGGACAATACAATTTGTAATTCTCTGCAATGTATTGGTAATATTATAATACTTATTTTAGGTGTGATGGCAATTTTAAAATAAGCAACTGAAACGATCGGCTAGATTACGAGTCTTGCGTTAGCCTTAAAAAGCAGCGTTGAGAGGTCCCAACGCTGCTTTTTAACTCCCGCTGGTATTACGAGTCTTGAAATGACAGGCTCACCGCTCACTTTTTTGGTCAGACTCGAAAATACCGCAAATCCACTTACGTCAATTGCGTATCCTATATTTTCAATGGGACTTGCATAACGGCATTATTACGAGTCTTCCAAAAAGTGAGCGGTACACCCTCTCCTGTCAAGCCTGGTACCGCATTTAAAAGTCAGTAGTTAAGTGTTTTATGGGCTAACGCCGTAGCATAAAACTCTTAACTAAAGTGCTAAAAAGTACACTAACACCCATAAACTACCTATTAACCCCTAAACCGAGGCCCCCCCACATCGCAAACAATAAAAAAAATTAACCCCTAATCTGCCGAAACGGACATCGCTGCCACTATAATAAATATATTAACCCCTAAACCTCTGCACTCCCGCATCGCAAACACTAGTTAAATATTATTAACCCCTAATCTGCCGTCTCTAACATCGCCAACACCTACCTACATTTATTAACCCCTAATCTGCCGCCCCAACGTCGCCGCCACTATATTAAAGTTATAAACCCCTAAATCTAAGTCTAACCCCCCCTAACTTAAATATAATTTTAAAAAATCTAAATAAAATAACTATCATTAACTAAATTATTCCTATTTAAAACTAAATACTTACCTATAAAATAAACCATAATCTAGCTACAATATAACTAATAGTTACATTATAGCTATTTTAGGATTTATTTTTATTTTACAGGCAACTTTGTATTTATTTTAACTAGGTAGAATAGTTACTAAATAGTTATTAACCATTTAATAGCTACCTAGTTAAAATAAAGACAAATTTACCTGTAAAATAAAACCTAACCTAAGTTACAATTACACCTAACACTACACTATAATTAAATTAATTCCCTAAATTAACTACAATTAAATACAATTATCTAAAGTACGTAAAAAAAGACTAAATTACAGAAAATAATAAAATAATTATAAGTTTTTTAAACTAATTACACCTAATCTTATTCCCCTAATAAATAAAAAAGCCCCCCCAAAATAATAAAAAGCCCTACCCTATACTAAATTACAAATAGCTTTTGAAAGGGCCTTTTGCGGGGCAATGCCCCAAAGTAGTCAGCTCTTTTACCTGTAAAAAAAGTACAATACCCCCCCAACATTAAAACCCACCACCCACACACCCAACCCTACTCTAAAACCCACCCAATCCCCCCTTAATAAAATCTAACACTAACCCCTTGAAGATCACCCTACCTTGAGAAGTCTTCACCCAATTGGGCAGAAGTCCTCAACGAAGCCGGGCAAAGTGGTCCTCCAGACGGGCAGAAGTCTTCATCCAAGCCAGCCAGAAGAGGTCCTCCAGACGGGCAGAAGTCTTCATCCAGGCGGCATTTTCTATCTTCATCCATCTGGCACGGAGCGTGTCCATCTTCAAGACATCTGACGCGGAGCATCCTCTTCGTTCTTCATCCGACAACTGAATGAAGGTTCCTTTAAATGACGTCATCCAAGATGGCTTCCCTTCAATTCCGATTGGCTGATAGAATACTATCAGCCAATCGGAATTAAGGTAGAAAAAATCCTATTGGCTGATGCAATCAGCCAATAGGATTGAACTTCAATCCTATTGGCTGATTGGAACAGCCAATAGAATGCGACCTCAATCCTATTGGCTGTTCCAAGCGATGTTGGGGGCAGCAGATTAGGGGTTAATATATATAATGTAGGTGGCGGCGGTGTCCGGAGCAGCAGATTAGGGGTTAATAATATAATGCAGGTGTCGGCGATGTCGGGGGCGGCAGATTAGGGGTTAATAAGTGTAAGATTAGGGGTGTTTAGACTCGGGGTTCATGTTACGGTGTTAGGTGTAGACATAAATGTATTTTCCCCATAGGAATCAATGGGGCTGCGTTAGGAACTTTACGCTGCTTTTTTGCAGGTGTTAGTTTTTTTTTCAGCCGGCTCTCCCCCATTGATCCCTATGGGGAAATCGTGCACGAGCACGTTTTGCCAGCTCACTGCTACCGTAAGCAGCGCTGGTATTGAGGTGAGATGTGGAGCAAAATTTTGTTCTCCGCTCACTTTTCTGCGGCTAACGCCGGGTTTGTAAAAGCCCGTAATACTAGCGTTGTCTGTAGGTGAGCGGTGAGGGAAAACTAATCGTTGGCACCGCACACCATTACCGACAAAACTCGTAATCTAGCCGTCTATGTTTTAACCTTTATGGGTGCCGTTTACTGTACTTTCAAGTCATCTCTTGCTCTAAGGCTTACCACCCACCCCATATTTACAAAGTAGCGCACGGTCTTAAAGGGATATGAAACCAAAAACTTTTCTTTCATGATTCAGATAGATCCTAAACTTTTTTTAAAACGTTCTAATTCACTACTATTATCTAATTTGCTTTATTCTCAATGTATCCTTTTGTTGAAGGAGCAGCAATGTACTGCAGGGAGCTAAATGATAGACAATAACAAAAGGCCTATATGTGCAGCCACCAATCAGCAGCTTCTGAGCCTACCTAGGTATACTTTTTAACAAAGGATTAAAAGAGAACAACACAAATTAGATAATAGAGATATCATGTCCGTTTAAAGCTGAGCCACAGGTGACATAGTCTCTGCCTCACATCTGAATTTATCATTCCCAAGCAAACAGCGGATCTTAGGGGAAGTCTTCCTGAGATTAAACTTTATTTCTGCGAAGGTATAAAGAACAATAATTGTAATATTTTTTAGAAAATATTGTTTGCTCTTGATTGGAAATGTATTTGTTTTTACTGTACATTAAGAAGCATTGCTGTATGTTGCGGCACGTTAAACAGTGCTACAACTGAAGAGAGAGGAAAAACTAGCACAGTTTTCGGATGTATCGTGCAGCAAACGCAGGAACAATAATATTACAGCGTTGTTTCATTTTCCTTTGTTAAATATTTACTTTGAGATTAAATGCTGTTTTTAATGTCCCTCATGTGTTTTATTGCATATTGATTTAGATTTAGGGAGTTTGGATGTTTTACAAACTTGTTCATATTGGTATGTATTTGAATTCAGTGCACTGGTGGCAAACTATGACTGCATATCCGTACTCGGAGGCACTTATATGAAAGATTTGTACATTGTGACAAATTTAGCTGGAGACAGCTCACAGACGTGGACTCCTTGCCCAGTGTGCTTAGAGGAATGTGGCTGCACCTCACTGACGAGGCCCATAGGAGGCCGAAACGATCGTCTGGGGTTGTCATGTTCCTTGTTCAGAGGAGAATTGCCTGGTATTTCGGGGCTGGACTGACCTTACTTGGCGGGATCAGACTGATATACTTCAGGAAAGTTTTCTTCTGTGAAAAGCACACTGGTCTAAAAGAGGCTGCTTCCGGGTGGTAAATCGCCATAGAACAAGCCACTGAGCTGTTGTTCGTTCCTGGTAGAGCGCTTCTCTCTTTGTATGCAAATTATTATGACCCTGGGGAAGTCTCCCTATGGGTGATGGGGGAAACCAGACGTGGACTCCTTGCCCAGTGTGCTTAGAGGAATGTGGCTGCACCTCACTGACGAGGCCCATAGGAGGCCGAAACGATTGTCTGGGGTTGTCATGTTCCTTGTTCAGAGGAGAATTGCCTGGTATTTCGGGGCTGGACTGACCTTACTTGGCGGGATCAGACTGATATACTTCAGGAAAGTTTTCTTCTGTGAAAAGCACACTGGTCTAAAAGAGGCTGCTTCCGGGTGGTAAATCGCCATAGAACAAGCCACTGAGCTGTTGTTCGTTCCTGGTAGAGCGCTTCTCTCTTTGTATGCAAATTATTATGACCCTGGGGAAGTCTCCCTATGGGTGATGGGGGAAACCAGACGTGGACTCCTTGCCCAGTGTGCTTAGAGGAATGTGGCTGCACCTCACTGACGAGGCCCATAGGAGGCCGAAACGATCGTCTGGGGTTGTCATGTTCCTTGTTCAGAGGAGAATTGCCTGGTATTTCGGGGCTGGACTGACCTTACTTGGCGGGATCAGACTGATATACTTCAGGAAAGTTTTCTTCTGTGAAAAGCACACTGGTCTAAAAGAGGCTGCTTCCGGGTGGTAAATCGCCATAGAACAAGCCACTGAGCTGTTGTTCGTTCCTGGTAGAGCGCTTCTCTCTTTGTATGCAAATTATTATGACCCTGGGGAAGTCTCCCTATGGGTGATGGGGGAAACCAGACGTGGACTCCTTGCCCAGTGTGCTTAGAGGAATGTGGCTGCACCTCACTGACGAGACCCATAGGAGGCCGAAACGATCGTCTGGGGTTGTCATGTTCCTTGTTCAGAGGAGAATTGCCTGGTATTTCGGGGCTGGACTGACCTTACTTGGCGGGATCAGACTGATATACTTCAGGAAAGTTTTCTTCTGTGAAAAGCACACTGGTCTAAAAGAGGCTGCTTCCGGGTGGTAAATCGCCATAGAACAAGCCACTGAGCTGTTGTTCGTTCCTGGTAGAGCGCTTCTCTCTTTGTATGCAAATTATTATGACCCTGGGGAAGTCTCCCTATGAGTGATGGGGGAAACCAGACGTGGACTCCTTGCCCAGTGTGCTTAGAGGAATGTGGCTGCACCTCACTGACGAGGCCCATAGGAGGCCGAAACAATCGTCTGGGGTTGTCATGTTCCTTGTTCAGAGGAGAATTGCCTGGTATTTCGGGGCTGGACTGACCTTACTTGGCGGGATCAGACTGATATACTTCAGGAAAGTTTTCTTCTGTGAAAAGCACACTGGTCTAAAAGAGGCTGCTTCCGGGTGGTAAATCGCCATAGAACAAGCCACTGAGCTGTTGTTCGTTCCTGGTAGAGCGCTTCTCTCTTTGTATGCAAATTATTATGACCCTGGGGAAGTCTCCCTATGGGTGATGGGGGAAACCAGACGTCGACTCCTTGCCCAGTGTGCTTAGAGGAATGTGGCTGCACCTCACTGACGAGGCCCATAGGAGGCCGAAACGATCGTCTGGGGTTGTCATGTTCCTTGTTCAAAGGAGAATTGCCTGGTATTTCGGGGCTGGACTGACCTTACTTGGCGGGATCAGACTGATATACTTCAGGAAAGTTTTCTTCTGTGAAAAGCACACTGGTCTAAAAGAGGCTGCTTCCGGGTGGTAAATCGCCATAGAACAAGCCACTGAGCTGTTGTTCGTTCCTGGTAGAGCGCTTCTCTCTTTGTATGCAAATTATTATGACCCTGGGGAAGTCTCCCTATGGGTGATGGGGGAAACCAGACGTCGACTCCTTGCCCAGTGTGCTTAGAGGAATGTGGCTGCACCTCACTGACGAGGCCCATAGGAGGCCGAAACGATCGTCTGGGGTTGTCATGTTCCTTGTTCAGAGGAGAATTGCCTGGTATTTCGGGGCTGGACTGACCTTACTTGGCGGGATCAGACGGATATACTTCAGGAAAGTTTTCTTCTGTGAAAAGCACACTGGTCTAAAAGAGGCTGCTTCCGGGTGGTAAATCGCCATAGAACAAGCCACTGAGCTGTTGTTCGTTCCTGGTAGAGCGCTTCTCTCTTTGTATGCAAATTATTATGACCCTGGGGAAGTCTCCCTATGGGTGATGGGGGAAACCAGACGTGGACTCCTTGCCCAGTGTGCTTAGAGGAATGTGGCTGCACCTCACTGACGAGGCCCATAGGAGGCCGAATCGATCGTCTGGGGTTGTCATGTTCCTTGTTCAGAGGAGAATTGCCTGGTATTTCGGGGCTGGACTGACCTTACTTGGCGGGATCAGACTGATATACTTCAGGAAAGTTTTCTTCTGTGAAAAGCACACTGGTCTAAAAGAGGCTGCTTCCGGGTGGTAAATCGCCATAGAACAAGCCACTGAGCTGTTGTTCGTTCCTGGTAGAGCGCTTCTCTCTTTGTATGCAAATTATTATGACCCTGGGGAAGTCTCCCTATGGGTGATGGGGGAAACCAGACGTGGACTCCTTGCCCAGTGTGCTTAGAGGAATGTGGCTGCACCTCACTGTCGAGGCCCATAGGAGGCTGAAACGATCGTCTGGGGTTGTCATGTTCCTTGTTCAGAGAAGAATTGCCTGGTATTTCGGGGCTGGACTGACCTTACTTGGCGGGATCAGACTGATATACTTCAGGAAAGTTTTCTTCTGTGAAAAGCACACTGGTCTAAAAGAGGCTGCTTCCGGGTGGTAAATCGCCATAGAACAAGCCACTGAGCTGTTGTTCGTTCCTGGTAGAGCGCTTCTCTCTTTGTATGCAAATTATTATGACCCTGGGGAAGTCTCCCTATGGGTGATGGGGGAAACCAGACGTGGACTCCTTGCCCAGTGTGCTTAGAGGAATGTGGCTGCACCTCACTGACGAGGCCCATAGGAGGCCGAAACGATCGTCTGGGGTTGTCATGTTCCTTGCTCAGAGGAGAATTGCCTGGTATTTCGGGGCTGGACTGACCTTACTTGGCGGGATCAGACTGATATACTTCAGGAAAGTTTTCTTCTGTGAAAAGCACACTGGTCTAAAAGAGGCTGCTTCCGGGTGGTAAATCGCCATAGAACAAGCCACTGAGCTGTTGTTCGTTCCTGGTAGAGCGCTTCTCTCTTTGTATGCAAATTATTATGACCCTGGGGAAGTCTCCCTATGGGTGATGGGGGAAACCAGACGTGGACTCCTTGCCCAGTGTGCTTAGAGGAATGTGGCTGCACCTCACTGACGAGGCCCATAGGAGGCCGAAACGATCGTCTGGGGTTGTCATGTTCCTTGTTCAGAGGAGAATTGCCTGGTATTTCGGGGCTGGACTGACCTTACTTGGCGGGATCAGACTGATATACTTCAGGAAAGTTTTCTTCTGTGAATAGCACACTGGTCTAAAAGAGGCTGCTTCCGGGTGGTAAATCGCCATAGAACAAGCCACTGAGCTGTTGTTCGTTCCTGGTAGAGCGCTTCTCTCTTTGTATGCAAATCACAGGTGTAGACCGTTTTGTCTGTAAAAATGTAATGAAGGAAGATTATCTATACCAGGTTTCTTTAAACTTTTTTTTTTTCCCAAGCCCCAGGTCAGTGATACCACATATCTTGGTGATCCTATTTTTATGCTTGGTCTGAAATTTTTGAAGTAATGTACAACAAAATAGTTGTAATTTTTGGCAAAGTGACTAAAATGTATGCAACTTTATTCCTGATTGTAGTCAAACTTGTAAGTTTTTTAATAGGTACTCTCATGCAAAACACACACCACACTCACTCTCATACAAAACACACACTCTCATACAACAGTCACCCTCATATTAATATTATTATTATTCTTTATTTATAAAGTGCCCACAGATTCCGCAACGCTGCCCATGGGTACAAGGATAACAGTACAATGGAGAAACAATATGATAAAAGACAACATTTTACAGACAAATGCAGGGGGAATTGAGGGCCCTATTCAATCTAGAAGTTACAATCTAGAGGGGTAGGGTAACACATACCACACTCTCATAAAATACACAAGCCCTACACTCTCATACAACATACACACACTCTCATGCAACACACACCACACACTCTCATACAACACACACCGCACACTCTCATACAACACACTCACCACATAAACTCTCATACAAAACACACACACCACAATCTCATACAACACAGACAAATCGTGACCCAGTACATATGATGTTGTGACCTAGTAATATGTTGCGACACATGGTTTGAATAACCCTGATCTATACAATCCTAGATTTTAATATCTAATTACTTATGTTAAATTACATTTGTGTGCTAGTCTCATTAGAGAATGTATAGTTATTCACATAGAGAGAAGCTCACTCACAGGTATGAACAACCAGCTCAATACCATTGTTAGCCTGGTCTATGGCGATTTAGCACCTGGGTGCAGCTTCTTTTAAGTAATGCTTTTCACAGATTAGAACTTTCCTGTAGTATATCAGTCTGATCCCGCCTATTAAGGTCAGTCCAGCGCCGAAATACCTGGCAATTCCTCTCTGAACAAGGAACATAACAACCCCAGACGATTGTTTTGGCCTTCATTGGGCCTCATTAGGGAGGTGTAGCCATATTCCTCTAAGCACACTGAGCAAGGAGTCCATGTCTTGTTGCCCCTTTTCTCTTGTTAAGTGTGTTCAGTCCACGGGTCATCAATTACTTATGGGATATATTCTCCTTCCCAACAGGAAGTTGCAAGAGGATCACCCAAGCAGAGCTGCTATATAGCTCCTCCCCTCACATGTCATACCCAGTCATTCTCTTGCAAGTCTCAACAAAGGAGGTTGTGAGAGGAGATAGGAGTTTTTTTACTTATATTCTTCAATCAAAAGTTTATTATTTTAAAATAGCACCGGAGTGTGCGGTTTGTTTCTCTCAGGCAGTATTTAGAAGAAGAATCTGCCTGCGTTTTCTATGATCTTAGCAGACGTAACTAAGATCCACTGGCTGTTTTCGCACATTCTGAGGAGTGGGGTAACTTCAGAGAAGGGAATAGCATGCGGGGTCCACCGCAAATGAGGTATGTGCAGTAAAATATTTTCTAGGAATGGAATTGACTAAGAAAACACTGCTGTTACCCATATGACGTAAGTACAGCCTTTAATGCAGTAGTAGCGACTGGTATCAGGCTGATAAATGTATGCGCAGTTGAGTTATTTTCTAGGGACTAGAATTTGACTTTAAATACTGTTAGTACTGAAATAAATGTATGAGCCTTAACTGCAGTAGAAGCGACTGGTAGCAGGCTTAGTGATAACTTTGCATAACACTGGAAAGTTGTTTTTTAAAACGTTTACTGGCATGTTATTCATTTTGTGAGGTACTTTGGTGATAAATCTTTTTGGGCATGATTTTTTTCCACATGGCTAACGTATATTTCTGCATAGAAACCGTTATATCAGGTCTCCCACTGTTGTAATATGAGTGGGAGGGACCTTTTTTAGCGCCTTGTTGCGCAGTTAAAATTCTATCACAGTCTTCCTGCTTCTTCCTCCTTGATCCAGGACGTCTCCAGAGAGATCAGGGGTCTTCAAAATTCATTTTTGAGGGAGGTAATCAGTCACAGCAGACCTGTGACAGTGTGTTTGACTGTGAGAAAGGCGTTAAATCTTAAATTGATTATCCGTTTTGGGTATTGAGGGGTTAATCATCCTTTTGCTAATGGATGCAATCCTCTGAAAATTGGTTGCTATAACTGTATTAGTTCATTGTTATTTCAACTGTGACAGTTTTTTTTTTGTGTTTTTAAAAGCGCTGCAGCGTTTTTTATATTGCTTGTAAACTTATTGAAAGAAAGTTCCAAGCTTGATAGCTTCATTGCTAGTCTGTTTAAACATGTCTGACACAGATGAATCTGCTTGCTCATTATGTTTAAAGGCCAATGTGGAGCCCAATAGAAATATGTGTACCAATTGTATTGATGTTACTTTAAATAAAAGTCTGTCTTTACCGGTAAAGAAATTATCACCAGACAATGAGGGGGAAGTTATGCCTAACTCTCCTCACGTGTCAGTACCTTCGCCTCCCGCTCAGGAGGTGCGTGAGATTGTGGCGCCAAGTACATCAAGGCACTTACAAATCACTTTACAAGATATGGCTAATGTTATGAAAGAAGTATTATCTAATTTGCCTGAGTTAAGAGGCAAGCGCCATAGCTCTGGGTTAAGGACAGAGCGCACTGATGATATGAGGGCCATGTCTGACACTGCGTCACAATTTGCAGAACATGAGGACGGAGAGCTTCATTCTGTGGGTGACGGATCTGATCCAGGGAGACCGGATTCAGAAATATCAAATTTTAAATTTAAGCTTGAGAACCTCCGTGTATTGCTAGGGGAGGTATTAGCGGCTCTGAATGATTGCGACACGGTTGCAATCCCAGAGAAATTATGTAGGCTGGATATATACTATGCGGTACCGATGTGTACTGACGTTTTTCCTATACCTAAAAGGCTTACAGAGATTATTAGCAAGGAGTGGGATAAACCCGGGGGGGCCTTTTTCCCCTCCTCCGATATTTAGAAAGATGTTCCCAATAGATGCCACCACACGAGACTTATGGCAGACGGTCCCTAAGGTGGAGGGAGCAGTTTCTACTTTAGCCAAGCGTACCACTATTCCGGTGGAGGATAGTTGTGCTTTCTCAGATCCAATGGATACAAAATTAGAAGGTTACCTTAAGAAAATGTTTGTTCAACAAGGTTTTATATTACAGCCCCTTGCATGCATTGCGCCCGTCACTGCTGCAGCGGCATTCTGGTTTGAGTCTCTGGAAGAGGCTATTCGCACAGCACCATTGGATGAGACTATGAACAAGCTTAAAGCCCTTAAGCTAGCTAATGCATTTGTTTCGGATACCGTTGTGCATTTAACCAAACTAACGGCTAAGAACTCCGGATTCGCCATCCAGGCGCGCAGAGCGCTATGGCTTAAATCCTGGTCAGCAGATGTAACTTCTAAATCTAAATTGCTTAATATTCCTTTCAAAGGGCAAACCTTATTCGGGCCCGGCTTGAAGGAGATTATTGCTGATATTACTGGAGGTAAGGGTCACACCCTTCCTCAGGACAGGGCCAAATCAAAGGCCAAACAGTCTAGCAGCATCAACTTCCTCCGCTCCAAAACAGGAAGGAACTGCTGCTCGTTACAGACAGGGTTGGAAAAGCAACCAGTCCTGGAACAAGGGCAAGCAGGCCAGAAAGCCTACTTCTGCCCCTAAGACAGCATGAAGAGAGGGCCCCCTATCCGGAAACGGATCTAGTGGGGGGCAGACTTTCTCTCTTCGCCCAGGCTTGGGCAAGAGATGTCCAGGATCCCTGGGCGTTGGAGATTATATCTCAGGGATACCTTCTGGACTTCAAAGCTTCTCTTCCACAAGGGAGATTTCATCTTTCAAGGTTATCAGCAAACCAAATAAAGAAAGAGGCTTTTCTTCACTGTGAACAAGACCTCCTAGTAATGGGGGTGATCCACCCAGTTCCGCGGACGGAACAAGGGCAAGGATTTTACTCAAATCTGTTTGTGGTTCCCAAGAAAGAGGGAACCTTCAGACCAATCTTGGACCTAAAAATCTTAAACAAATTCCTAAGAGTTCCATCATTCAAAATGGAAACTATTCGAACCATCCTACCCATGATCCAAGAGGGTCAGTATATGACCACAGTGGACTTAAAGGATGCCTACCTTCACATACCGATTCACAAGGATCATTATCGGTACCTAAGGTTTGCCTTTCTAGACAGGCATTACCAGTTTGTAGCTCTTCCCTTCGGGTTAGCTACGGCCCCGAGAATTTTTACAAAGGTTCTGGGCTCGCTTCTGGCGGTACTAAGACCGCGAGGCATAGCGGTGGCTCCGTACCTAGACGACATTCTGATACAAGCGTCAAGTTTTCAAAATGCAAAGTCTCATACAGAGATAGTTCTAGCATTTCTGAGGTCGCATGGGTGGAAAGTGAACATGGAAAAGAGTTCTCTGTTACCACTCACAAGGGTTCCCTTTCTAGGGACTCTTATAAATTCTGTAGAGATGAAGATTTACCTGACGGAGTCCAGGTTATCAAAAATCCTAAATGCTTGCCTTGTCCTTCATTCCATTCCATTCATCTGTCCAAGGGAATGACTTTTCGCAGACCAGATTGGACGATTGTAACAACAGATGCCAGCCTACTAGGCTGGGGCGCAGTCTGGAATTCCCTGAAGGCTCAGGAATCGTGGACTCAGGAGGAGAAACTCCTCCCAATAAACATTCTGGAATTAAGAGCAATATTCAATGCTCTTCTAGCTTGGCCTCAGTTAGCAACACTGAGGTTCGTCAGATTTCAGTCGGACAACATCACGACTGTGGCTTACATCAATCATCAAGGAGGAACCAGGAGTTCCCTAGCGATGTTAGAAGTCTCAAAGATAATTCGCTGGGCAGAGTCTCAATCTTGCCACCTGTCAGCGATCTACATCCCAGGCGTGGAGAACTGGGAGGCGGACTTTCTAAGTCGCCAGACCTTTCACCCGGGGGAGTGGGAACTTCACCCGGAGGTATTTGCTCAACTGATTCTTCGTTGGGGCGAACCGGAACTGGATCTCATGGCATTCTCGCCAGAACGCCAAGCTTCCTTGTTACGGATCCAGGTCCAGGGACCCGGGAGTGGTGCTGATAGATGCACTAGCAGCCCCTTGGGTTTTCAACATGGCTTATGTGTTTCCACCGTTTCCGTTGCTGCCTCGACTGATTGCCAGGATCAAACAGGAGAGAGCATCGGTGATTCTGATAGCGCCTGCGTGGCCACGCAGGACCTGGTATGCAGACCTAGTGGACATGTCGTCCTGTCCACCATGGTCTCTGCCTCTGAGGCAGGACCTTCTAATTCAGGGTCCTTTCAACCATCCAAGCCTAATTTCTCTGAGGCTGACTGCATGGAGATTGAACGCTTGATTCTATCAAAGCGTGGTTTCTCGGAGTCGGTTATTGATACATTAATACAGGCTCGGAAACCGGTTACCAGAAAAATTTACCATAAGATATGGCGTAAATATTTATATTGGTGTGAATCCAAGAGTTACTCATGGAGTAAGGTTAGGATTCCTAGGATATTGTCTTTTCTACAAGAGGGTTTAGAAAAGGGTTTATCCACTAGTTCGTTAAAGGGGCAGATTTCTGCTCTGTCTATTCTTTTACACAAACGTCTGGCAGAGAACCCAGACGTCCAGGCTTTTTGTCAGGCTTTGGCTAGGATTAAGCCTGTGTTTAAAACTGTTGCTCCTCCGTGGAGCTTAAACTTGGTTCTTAAAGTTCTTCAGGGTGTTCCGTTTGAACCCCTTCATTCCATTGATATTAAGCTTTTATCTTGGAAAGTTCTGTTTTTGATGGCTATTTCCTCGGCTCGGAGAGTCTCTGAGTTATCTGCCTTACATTGTGATTCTCCTTATCTGATTTTTCATTCAGACAAGGTAGTTCTGCGTACTAAACCTGGGTTTTTACCTAAGGTTGTTTCTAATAGGAATATCAATCAGGAGATTGTTGTTCCATCATTATGTCCTAATCCTTCTTCAAAGAAGGAACGTCTTTTGCATAATCTGGACGTAGTCTGTGCCCTGAATTTCTACTTACAGGCAACTAAAGATTTTCGGCAAACTTCTTCTCTGTTTGTCGTTTATTCTGGACAGAGGAGAGGTCAAAAGGCTTCGGCCACCTCTCTCTCTTTTTGGCTTCGTAGCATAATACGTTTAGCCTATGAGACTGCTGGACAGCAGCCCCCTGAAAGAATTACAGCTCATTCCACTAGAGCTGTGGCTTCCACCTGGGCCTTTAAGAATGAGGCCTCTGTTGAACAGATTTGCAAGGCTGCAACTTGGTCTTCACTTCATACATTTTCAAAATTTTACAAATTTGACACTTTTGCTTCTTCGGAGGCTATTTTATGGAGAAAGGTTCTACAGGCAGTGGTTCCTTCTGTTTAATGTTCCTGCCTTGTCCCTCCCATCATCCGTGTACTTTAGCTTTGGTATTGGTATCCCATAAGTAATGGATGACCCGTGGACTGAACACACTTAACAAGAGAAAACATAATTTATGCTTACCTGATAAATGTATTTCTCTTGTAGTGTGTTCAGTCCACGGCCTGCCCTGTCTTTTACGGCAGTTCTAAATTTTAATTAAAACTCCAGTCACCACTGCACCCTATAGTTTCTCCTTTCTCGTCTTGTTTCGGTCGAATGACTGGATATGACATGTGAGGGGAGGAGCTATATAGCAGCTCTGCTTGGGTGATCCTCTTGCAACTTCCTGTTGGGAAGGAGAATATATCCCATAAGTAATGGATGACCCGTGGACTGAACACACTACAAGAGAAATAAATTTATCAGGTACGCATAAATTATGTTTTTCCCTTAGCGAGACTACTCAAATAGAATACTAACAAGAAAAATGTATACAATATATTAACCCTTTGAGTGCTAATGACGGCTCTGAGTCGTCACAGAGTTTCTTACTCTGGTGCCAACGACGGCTCAGAGCCGTCACTAGCACTCTCCCACCTTGAGGGAGATCTGGGGGCTCCTAACTGCTCCTACCCTAGCGATCGTGTCTGTATAGTGACAGGCATCGCCGGGGATTCACGTGATGCGCGGTGATGTTACACGCAATGATGTGATGGCGTCACTGCGCAACTTTATTTATACTTAACAATGTTAAGTATAGGAGGAGGGGGCATGCTGCTTAGAAGCCTGTATCTCAGGCATCTAAGCAGCTACAGACCCCTAAGTCTGTAGAAGAAAAAAAAAGTAAAAAAAAATGTTTTCAAAAATGTAAAAAAAATAAAAAAAACATATATATTAGCACCCAGGTGGGAAAGTGCTTAGCACTCAAAGGGTTAACTCCCCTCTAGTGGTAGAACCGCTGCCTTCCAACAGACTCTCCCAAGGACTGTTTGATAGATATGTGTTTGTAAAAGGAGGCGCTGGGGATCTCAGTGGATTCATTACTATATCCCTCAATCTCTCCAAAACTTCTCCATGATCTTATTAGGGTATAGTGATTCCTATTGTTGATAGAAATCACATTGGCATAGTGCATCCAAACACCATAATGAATAATTGTAGATACTCACAGAATAGAATAGGAATAAACGACTCCAGGTGAATAAAAAAGGATATTCTCCAGCTTTTATTTCCTTCTTAATATGGGAAGAGTTCACAGCTGCATTCCTTACTTGTGGGAAATACTGAACCTGGGAAGTGTCAGAAGATTTCGGGGGTCTCTTATGGAGGGTAGTACTCTTCGAGATGGGACAGGAGTTTTAAGTAGTCCTGTCAGCCTCTCAGTGAGAGCATGGATGAACGTTAGGTGCAGGGAGAGTCTTTCTGCGAAACCATCCCGACTCATATTAACAGCTCCATAAGCAATCAGCGTTGACGAGGTTCGCTGCCTACTTTCTCCTGTTAAGTGTAGTCAGTCCACGGGTCATCCATTACTTATGGGATTATATCTCCTCCCTAACAGGAAGTGCAAGAGGATCACCCAAGCAGAGCTGCTATATAGCTCCTCCCCTCTACGTCATACCCAGTCATTCTCTTGCACCTAACTAATAGATAGGACGTGTGAGAGGACTGTGGTTATTAAAATTAGTTTTTATATCTTCAATCAAAAGTTTGTTATTTTAAACAGCACCGGAGTGTGTTGTTTTTTCTCAGGCAGCATTAGAAGAAGAATCTACCTGAGTTTGTGTATGATCTTAGCGGTTGTAACTAAGATCCATTTGCTGTTCTCGGCCATTCTGAGGAGTGAGGTAACTTCAGAACAGGGGACAGCGGGCAGGGTTCACCTGCAAGGAGGTATGTTGCAGTATATTATTTTCTAAGGAATGGAATTGACTGAGAAAATACTGCTAATACCCATATAATGTAAGTGCAGCCTTAAATGCAGTAGTAGCGACTGGTATCAGGCTGATATGTATGTATGTTACACTGAGGTATTTCTGGGGAATGGAACTTCACTAAGAAAATACTGTATACATTTAACTTATATTTGAGCCCCACTGCAGTGAAAGCGACTAGCAGCAGGCTTATTAGTATCATTTCATAATTTTATTTTAAAACGTTTTACTGGCATGTTAATCGTTTTTTTTCTGAGGTACTTGGTGATAAAAAATTTTGGGCATTATTTTTCCACATGGCTGTCGTTTATTTATGAATAAATTCAGTTTACTGAGCTTCCCCACTGTTATAATATGAGTGGGAGGGGCCTATTTTGGCGCTTTCTTGCGCAGTAAGAATTCAGTCACAGTCTTCCTATTCCTTCCTCCATGATCCAGGACGTCTCTACAGAGCCCAGGGGTCTCCAAAACTAGTTTTGAGGGAGGTAATCACTCACAGCAGACCTGTGAGACTGTGCTTTTGACTGTGATAAAACGTTTATATTCTGTTATCCGTTTTTTGGGTATTAAGGGGTTAATCATCCATTTGCTGGTGGGTGCAATCCTTTGCTAACTTATTGCATTTACTGTGAAAATTTGGTTGCTATAACAAATTTGGTTCATTGTAATTTCAACTGTGACAGTTTATTGGTGCTTCTTAAAGGCACAGTAACGTTTTTTATATTGCTTGTAAATTTATTTCAAAAGTATTTTCCAAGCTTGCTAGTTTCATTGCTAGTCTGTTAAACATGTCTGACACAGAGGAAACTCTTTGTGCAATATGTTTAAAGGCCAATGTGGAGCCCAATAGAAATGTGTGTACTAATTGCATTGATGCTACTTTAAATAAAAGTGTACATGTAAAGAAAATTTCACCAGACAACGAGGGGGAAGTTATGCCGACTAACTCTCCTCACGTGTCAGTACCTTCGTCTCCCGCTCAGGAGGTGCGTGATATTGTGGCGCCAAGTACATCAGGGCGGCCCATACAAATCACTTTGCAAGACATGGCTAATGTTATGACTGAAGTATTATCTAAATTGCCAGAAATTAGGGGTAAACGTGACCACTCTGGGGTGAGAACAGAGTGCGCTGATAATATTAGAGCCATGTCTGATACTGCGTCACAATTTGCAGAACATGAGGACGGAGAGCTTCATTCTGTGGGTGACGGATCTGATCCAAGTAAACTGGACTCAGACATTTCAAATTTTAAATTTAAGCTTGAGAACCTCCGTGTATTGCTAGGGGAGGTATTAGCGGCTCTGAATGATTGTAACACGGTTGCAATTCCAGAGAAAATGTATAGGCTGGATAAATATTTTGCGGTACCGACGTGTACTGACGTTTTTCCTATTCCTAAAAGGCTTACAGAAATTATTAACAAGGAGTGGGATAGACCTGGTGTGCCCTTTTCTCCCCTCCTATATTTAGAAAAATGTTTCCAATAGACGCCACCACACGGGACTTATGGCAGACGATCCCTAAGGTGGAGGGAGCAGTTTCTACTCTGGCTAAACGCACCACTATCCCGGTGGAGGATAGCTGTGCTTTTTCAGATCCAATGGATAAAAAGTTAGAGGGTTACCTTAAGAAAATGTTTGTTCAACAAGGTTTTATATTACAACCCCTTGCATGCATTGCGCCTGTCACGGCTGCGGCGGCATTCTGGTTTGAGTCTCTGGAAGAGACCATTAACTCAGTTACATTGGATGAGATTACAGACAAGCTTAGAGTCCTTAAGCTAGCTAATTCATTTATTTCCGATGCCGTAGTACACTTAATTAAACTTACGGCTAAGAATTCAGGATTCGCCATTCAAGCGCGCAGAGCGCTGTGGCTTAAATCTTGGTCAGCCGATGTGACTTCTAAATCTAAATTGCTTAACATACCTTTCAAAGGGCAGACATTATTCGGGCCCGGTTTGAAAGAAATTATCGCTGACATTACTGGAGGTAAGGGTCATGCCCTGCCTCAAGACAGAGCCAAACCAAGGGCTAGACAGTCTAATTTTCGTGCCTTTCGTAACTTCAAGGCAGGAGCAGCATCAACTTCCTCAGCTCCAAAGCAGGAAGGAACTGTTGCTCGCTACAGACAGGGCTGGAAACCTAACCAGTCCTGGAACAAGGGCAAGCAGGCCAGAAAACCTGCTGCCGCCCCTAAGACAGCATAAAGTGAGGGCCCCCGATCCGGAAACAGATCTAGTGGGGGGCAGACTTTCTCTCTTCGCCCAGGCTTGGGCAAGAGATGTCCAGGATCCCTGGGCGTTAGAGATCATATCTCAGGGATATCTTCTGGACTTCAAAGCTTCTCCTCCAAAAGGGAGATTTCATCTTTCAAGGCTGTCAGCAAACCAGTTAAAGAGAGAAGCGTTTCTACGCTGTGTACAAGACCTTTTATTAATGGGAGTGATCCATCCAGTTCCGCGGTCGGAACACGGACAAGGGTTTTACTCAAATCTGTTTGTGGTTCCCAAAAAAGAGGGAACCTTCAGACCAATTTTGGACTTAAAGATCCTAAACAAATTCCTAAGAGTTCCATCGTTCAAAATGGAAACTATTCGGACAATCTTACCTATGATCCAAAGGGGTCAATACATGACCACAGTGGATTTAAAGGATGCCTACCTTCACATACCGATTCACAAGGATCATTATCGGTACCTAAGGTTTGCCTTCCTAAACAGGCATTACCAATTTGTAGCTCTTCCCTTCGGGTTAGCCACGGCTCCAAGAATCTTTACAAAGGTTCTGGGCTCTCTTCTGGCGGTACTAAGACCGCGAGGAATTTCGGTAGCTCCGTACCTAGACGACATTCTGATACAAGCGTCAAGTTTCCAGACTGCCAAGTCTCATACAGAGTTGGTTCTGGCATTTCTAAGGTCGCATGGGTGGAAGGTGAACGTAGAAAAGAGTTCTCTATTGCCACTCACAAGAGTTCCCTTCTTGGGGACTCTTATAGATTCTGTAGAAATGAACATTTACCTGACAGAAGACAGGTTAACAAAACTTCTAAATGCTTGCCGTGTCCTTCATTCCATTCAACACCCGTCAGTGGCTCAATGCATGGAGGTAATCGGCTTAATGGTAGCGGCAATGGACATAGTACCTTTTGCACGCCTGCATCTCAGACCACTACAATTGTGCATGCTAAGTCAGTGGAATGGGGATTACTCAGATTTGTCCCCTATGCTGAATCTAGATCAAGAGACCAGAGATTCTCTTCTATGGTGGCTTTCTCGGCCACATCTGTCCAGGGGAATACCCTTCAGCAGGCCAGACTGGACGATTGTAACAACAGACGCCAGCCTACTAGGTTGGGGCGCTGTCTGGAATTCCCTGAAGGCTCAGGGATCATGGACTCAGGAGGAGAGTCTCCTTCCAATAAACATTCTGTAATTAAGAGCAGTTCTCAATGCTCTTCTGGCTTGGCCTCAGCTAGCAACTCTGAGGTTCATCAGGTTTCAGTCGGACAACATCACGACTGTGGCTTACATCAATCACCAGGGAGGGACAAGGAGTTCCCTAGCGATGATGGAAGTCTCAAAGATAATTCGCTGGGCAGAGTCTCACTCTTGCCACCTGTCAGCGATCCACATCCCAGGCGTGGAGAACTGGGAGGCGGATTTCCTAAGTCGCCAGACTTTTCATCCGGGGGAGTGGGAACTTCACCCGGAGGTATTTGCACAACTGCTTCGGCGTTGGGGCAAACCAGATCTGGATCTCATGGTGTCTCGCCAGAACGCCAAGCTTCCTTGTTACGGATCAAGGTCCAGGGACCCGGGAGCGGTTCTGATAGATGCTCTGACAGCACCTTGGGTCTTCAACATGGCTTATGTGTTTCCACCCTTCCCGATACTTCCTCGACTGATTGCCAGGATCAAACAGGAGAGAGCATTGGTGATTCTAATAGCGCCTGCGTGGCCACGCAGGACCTGGTATGCAGATCTAGTGGACATGTCGTCCTGTCCACCATGGTCTCTGCCTCTGAGACAGGACCTTCTGGTTCAGGGTCCTTTCAAACATCCAAATCTAATTTCTCTGAGGCTGACTGCATGGAGATTGAACGCTTGATTCTATCAAAGCGTGGATTCTCGGAGTCAGTGATTGATACCTTAATACAGGCTAGGAAACCTGTTTCCAGGAGAATTTACCATAAAATATGGCGTAAATACTTACATTGGTGCGAATCCAAGAGTTACTCATGGAGTAAGGTTAGGATTCCTAGGATATTGTCTTTTCTACAAGAAGGCTTAGAAAAGGGTTTATCTGCTAGTTCGTTAAAGGGACAGATCTCAGCTCTGTCCATTCTTTTACACAAGCGTCTGTCAGAAGTTCCAGACGTTCAGGCTTTTTGTCAGGCTTTGGCCAGGATTAAGCCTGTGTTTAAATCTGTTGCTCCGCCATGGAGTTTAAACTTAGTTCTTAACGTTTTACAGGGTGTTCCGTTTGAACCCCTTCATTCCATTGATATCAAGCTGTTATCTTGGAAAGTTCTGTTTCTAATTGCTATTTCCTCGGCTCGAAGAGTCTCTGAGTTATCGGCCTTACATTGTGATTCTCCTTATCTGATTTTTCATTCTGACAAGGTAGTTCTGCGTACTAAACCTGGGTTCTTACCTAAGGTAGTCACTAACAAGAATATCAATCAAGAGATTGTTGTTCCTTCATTGTGCCCTAATCCTTCCTCAAAGAAGGAACGACTTCTGCACAATCTGGACGTCGTCCGTGCCCTGAAATTCTATTTACAGGCAACTAAAGATTTTCGACAAACCTCTTCCCTGTTTGTCGTTTATTCTGGACAGAGGAGAGGTCAAAAGGCTTCGGCTACCTCTCTCTCCTTCTGGCTTCGTAGCATAATACGTTTAGCCTATGAGACTGCTGGACAGCAGCCTCCTGAAAGAATTACAGCTCATTCTACCAGAGCTGTGGCTTCCACTTGGGCCTTTAAAAATGAGGCCTCTGTTGAACAGATTTGCAAGGCTGCAACTTGGTCTTCACTTCACACCTTTTCAAAATTTTACAAATTTGACACTTTTGATTCTTCGGAGGCTGTTTTTGGGAGAAAGGTTCTTCAGGCAGTGGTTCCTTCCGTGTAAAGGTCCTGCCTGTCCCTCCCGTCATCCGTGTACTTTTAGCTTTGGTATTGGTATCCCATAAGTAATGGATGACCCGTGGACTGACTACACTTAACAGGAGAAAACATAATTTATGCTTACCTGATAAATTCCTTTCTCCTGTAGTGTAGTCAGTCCACGGCCCGCCCTGTTTTACGGCAGGTCTAAATTTTAAATTAAACTCCAGTCACCACTGCACCCTATAGTTTCTCCTTTCTCGTTTGGTTTCGGTCGAATGACTGGGTATGACGTAGAGGGGAGGAGCTATATAGCAGCTCTGCTTGGGTGATCCTCTTGCACTTCCTGTTAGGGAGGAGATATAATCCCATAAGTAATGGATGACCCGTGGACTGACTACACTACAGGAGAAAGGAATTTATCAGGTAAGCATAAATTATGTTTTCTTCACTCAAGTCCATGCTAACATCTGTCAAACTTGAAGGACCGTGTCACTGTTCCACGGCATAGATTCTGGTAAGATTGTTTTATTACGTTACAATCATGTTAATGATAGAAAACAGGGTCCCAGTGCGGCTCCTTTATCTTTATGGAATCAAGGGTTAATATCTTCTGAGGGGTATTATTAAACAGTGGGGAATAATCTTATATGTTTTTTTTATTTTTTGCTGCCTTTATGTGTGAGATGTTATGGGCTCATAGACTGTTATGGAATATACAGGTTTCACTTTCACTTTGAGAACTGTGCAGCTTACAAGCTTGGCTCGCTTTTTCTCATAGCAGGGATGGTCCTGCATTGTGCACCATGTGAGCTTTCATTCCCTCTTTCCTGACTGGGCTATTAGAGAGGAGTCATAAATCTCTGTACTGTCTGGGTCATAGGAGGTGGTGAGTGCCCCAGCCATTGGGGTATAAAGGTGCCGTTTTTTTTAATAAAATAAGATTGTTTTATTTTCTATAGTTATCCGGTTATTGCTCTAGCGATCGAGGATTCTGTTACTTTATAGAGTACTCCCTCTATTCCTAAGAGTAATTTCTGTTTACATTGTGAGGAGGCCTTAGATCCGCCCTATCAATTATGTTCCATATGCCTTGATAATGTGATTATATTATATCAAACATGTTTGATACCACTGAGCCGTCCACCTCTGAGGAGTTGTTGTCCAGTGAGGTGCGTACCCTACATTCATTTCCCTCTACACATGCAGTTTCCCATAGCATTGCTAATCCACTTTTTTTTTCCACCAGACATTACTGCACAGTTCAGACGATGGTGTCTGCGCCTTTAATGCTTTTCCTCGCTAAGCGCAAGCGAAAGGTTACATATTGCACTCCTTCCCAGAGTACATCAGATAATTTATTGGAATTAACTGATAGGTTATCAGAGGATACAGTTTTTTCTGAGATTTCAGAGTATGAACATTCTGGGTTGGAGTCTGCTGCCTCTAATCCTCCGGCTGCGGAGGAGTCAGACTTTAGTTTAGGAATTGCGATTTCTTCTAAAGGAAGTTTTGGCGAATTTAGAGGTTCCAGAGGCCAAATTGCCTGATGAACTTTTGATTCCTAAATCGGATAGAGTTTGAGGACAGGGTGGTACTTTATCCTTCCCTGTTCCTGTTAGATGGCGAACATTATTAAGAATGAATGGGACAGGATTGGATTCCTTTTCCCTCTCTTCTCCCTTTAATAAAAGTATTCCCGGTCCTGGACTCTCAATGGAGTTTGTGGGGTTCCATCCCTAAAAGGCGCTATCTTTACCCTTACTAGGATAAAAGATGGAAACTCTGTTAAATAAGATGTTTCAACATGCAGGATATTTGTTTCAACCGGCGGAAGCTGTTGCCGCGGTTGCTGGAGCAGCTACCTACTGGTGCGACTCCTTGCAGGATTTAAACGAGGGGGAGGGTCCCCTCGACGTTATTCAGGAAAGAATTAAGGCCTTGAGGGTTGCTATTTCTATTATCTGTGATGCTAATAAGCAGTTTATTTGTCTGAATGCTACGGCTTCAGCTTTTTCTGTTCAGGCCCATCGGGCTCTTGTCGAAGTCATGGTCTGTGGATATGACTTCTAAGTCTAGACTTCTTTCCCTCTCCTTTAGTGAAGGATTTGTTTGGTCCAGGCCTGGACTCCATTATCCCCATGGTCACAGGGGGCCAAGGGGGCCTTCCTACCACAAGAGAATAAGAACTAGTCTAAAGAATAAAATTAAAATTTTCATTCTGATAAAGCCCATCGTCAGGAGTCCTCCACTAAGCCAGAGTAAACCAAGAGCACCTATCAAACCTGTCTTCCATACCAGAAAAGGGGGAAGCCTTTCTGGGGTGCATACAGGATCTGTCCTCTTAGAAGTTATTGTCCCGGTGCCTATCGCAGAGAGAAGTTTGGGATACTATTAAACCTTTTCGTGGTCCCAAGGAAGGATGGAACTTCCATCCGATTCTGGATCTTAAGTGCTTAAACAAGTTTTTAAATGTCCCCTCATTCAAGATGGCGACAATATGGACCATTCTTCCTCTCTTTCGAGAAGGGCAGTTCATGACCACGATAGATCAGAAGGATGCTCCCTTCACGTACCTATCCACAAAGACTAAGGTTGGCATTCCTGGACCAGCACTTCCAGCTTATTGCACTTCCGTTTGGTCTAGCTATGTCTCCAAGTAATTTTGCGAAGAGTAGACCATTCGGAATCTCTCCTATATCTTCTTTGATCCCATGGATGGTAGATAAATCTAGAGAGAGTTTTCTTAGACTCTATAGACAGGAGAATATTTCTAACAGACCAGAGACGTTGCAAGCTAGCTTCAAAATGTCTTGCCCTCCAGACCTCCTTGAGGCCATTTGTGGCTCGATGTATGGAGGTGATTGGTCTTATGGTGCCAGGTTTTCACCTTAGACCATTGTAACTACACATGCTGAGGCAGTGGAACAGCAATCATTTGGATCTGTCTCAACAGATTTCTCTGAAAAAACGATCAAGAGAATCGTTATCTCTTTGTGGTTTTGTCTGGATCTCTTGTCCCGAGGGACGTCCATCTTAGACCATCCTGGGGGTTTGTGACTATGGCCACGAGTCTGTCAGGATGGGTAGCTGTTTGAGGTTCCAGGAAGGCACAGGGCCTATGGACTCTGGAGGAAAGCTCCCTCTTGATCTCATTTTGGAACTTTGGGAAATATACAATGCTCTGAAGGCATGGGGGCATATTTATCAAGCTCCGAATGGAGCTTGATGCCCCATGTTTCTGGTGAGCCTGCAGGCTCGCCAGAAACAGCAGTTATGAAGCAACAATCACAAAGACCGCTCGGGTTGATTAAAGTACGATCGGGTTGATTAACACCCCCCTGCTGGCGGCGGTGTTGCACCAGCAGCTCTTGTGAGCTGCTGGTGCAATGCTGAATACGGCGAGCATATTGCTCGCTGTATTCAGCAAGGTCTGTCGGACCTGATCCGCACTGTCGGATCAGGTCCGACAGACCTTGATAAATATGGGCCATGGCCTCTGCTTGGGTCATCCCAGTTTATCAGATTCCAATCAGACTTTATAACCTCTGTGGCTTACATCATCCATCAGGTGGGAACAAGAAGCTCTCTAGCTATGAGGGAAGTATCTCGATTCTGGAGTGGGCGGAGACCCACATCTGTTTGCTGTCAGTGATCCACATCCTGGGTGTGGACAACTGGGAAGCGTTTTTTCTCAGCAGACAATCCTTTCATCTGGTGGAATGGTCTCTCCATCCTGATGTGTTTGCGGAGATTTGCAAAAATAGATTTTATGACGTCCCATCTAACTACCAAGCTACCCAGATATGGGTCGAGGTACAGGGATCCTCATGCGGAGCTAACAGATGCATTAGCGGTGCCTTGGAGGTTCAACCTCTCTTATCTTTTCCGGACGTTACCACTACTTCCTCGTGTAGTGGCTCGAAACAAGCTAGAGCAGGCATCAGTGATACTGATCGCTCCGTCTTGGCCGCGAGGATATGGTTCGCGGATCTAGTGGGGATGTCATCATCTCCTCTGTTGAAGTTAGCTTGTCGCAGGGATCTGCTGACCGAGGTCTCTTTGCTCATAAATATATAGATTCTCTGAGACTGGCTGTGTGGAGTTTGCATGCTTAGTCGTAGCCATGCTTAGTCGTAGCCAAGAGAGGGTTTTTGGAGAGAGTTATTTATGCTCTCATTCAAACTCGTAGGCCAGTTGCTCGTCGCATCTGTCATAGTTGTGGAGGACCTACTTATTCTGTTTTCCAGGATGAACTGGAGAAGGGTTTTTCTGTAAGTCCTCCGAAGGGACAGATTTCAGCCATGTCGGTTTTACTGCACAAGAGGTTCGCTGAGCTTACGGATGTACAGTCATTTGTTAAGGCTCTGCTAGGATCAGACCTGTGTTTAGACCTATTGCTCCTCCTTGGAGTTTAAATCTTATTCTTATGGTTTTGCAATGGGTTCGAAGGAGCCTATGCATTAAGTAGACATTATACAACAAAAGAACAATGGCACTACGCAGACTTTCCCTCTATTATTCCAAATATCTAAATGCATATAGCATAGAGTTACCAAGTCTGCCGAGGAAATGGTGCTAGTGCATAAAAATATATATAAACTGTACAAAAAGACGGGAAACACTAAGAAATGTGTTAACCCTCAAAAAGTATGCACATATAGCACTCTAGGTCCTGACTCAAAAAAAATAATATAGGAACACCACAAACATTTAAAAACGTCTCAGACAGAGGTTCAGATTGTATACATGGTGATAATCAGGAGGATAATATGAATAAGGCTGGCCTGTTAGTAACCACAGTAATTAATGCTCCTCTCTGTATTATAAATTAGCTCAGTGCAACCAATGTAGAATGGTTCTCCCTATATGGGTTAATAATACCACCAGTGTAATGAAAAATAAGGTTGATTGTGTACTGTTCATGTATAACTCCTGAGTCCTGTTAGGTACTCAATGTGTGAGGAAATTTCTAGCAAAGGATTCAACACAGTATTACCCCTTTAATATAGGAATCATATTTCTATCGCATACGATTCAGATTATAACACAAACCCGTAGTACTCAGAGCAAGTGTAGTTTATAATCTACAAAACCAAAATAGAAGCGCTCAGTAATAGCAGTGTGCACCGTTTATACTAAGCCCCGTGGTTAAAATGTAACAGTTTCACTGAGCGCAGTATAAAGGGATAGTATGTATCGAGCATTTATATGTAGATATCTAGTCCCTTTTTGTACAGTTTATATGAAGTAGACATTAATTTGTTGTCTTGGAAGGTTCCTTTTCTACTGGCTATTGCCTCTGCGTGCAGGGTATCTGAGATTGCTGCCTTGCAATGTGTCCCTCCTTATTGGGCGTTCCATGCTGATAAGGCTGTTCTTCGAACTAAGTTAGGATTCTTCCTAAGGTTGTGTCAAATTGCAACATCAATCCAGAGATTGTGGTTCCTTCCTTATGTCCTAATCCTTCTTTCCTCAAAGGAACATTTTCTACATGATCTGGATGTGGTTTGTGCCTTGAAGTTTTATCTTCAGGCCACGAAGGAATTTAGACAAACTTCTCTGTTTGTTATCTATTCTGGGATTTCCTTATCTTTTTGGCTGAGGAGTGTCATCCGTTTAGACAGTGGGACATAAGCCTCCTTTGAGGACTCCGACTCATTCTTTAAAAGTTGTGGTTCCTCTTGGTCCTTCAAAAATGAGGGCTCTATGGATCAGATTTGTAAGGTGGCTACCTGGTCCTCCTTACATACTCTTTCCAGGTTTTTGATGTTTGATGTTTTTGCTTCTGTGGAAGCAGCCTTCGGGAGAGAGGTTTTTCAGGCTGTGGTGCTCTCAGATATGGGCCACCTCTCTTTTTCCCTCCCATTAGCATTCTGTGTACTTGGGAGCTTGGGTATAATTTTCCCACAAGTAAGGAATGCAGCTGTGGACTCTTACCATATTAAGAAGGAAAACATAAATTATGCTTACCAGCTAATTTCCTTTCCTTCTGTATGGGAAGAGTCCACAGCTCCCGCCCATGTGCTCCGATGGGCGGCCCTAAATTTTTTATCTTCTCTTCTGGCACCATTTTTCACCCTGATATTTTTCCTACTGTTCCTTGTTCCCTTGGCAGAATGACTGGGGTTATGAGGAAGTGGGGGAGGTATTGAAGCCTTTGGCTGGGGTGTCTTTGCCTCCTCCTGGTGGCCAGGTTCAGTATTTCTCACAAGGAATGCAGCTGTGGACTCTACCCATACAAAAGGAAAATAAATTATCTGGTAAGCATAATTTATGTTTTTTCAACAACAAATTTTTATTGTGCTCAACGCGTTTCAACAGAAAAACCGTCAACATAGAGCTCAATAATATTGTTAGCCTGTTCTATGGCGATTTACCACCTGGGTGCAGCTTCTTTTAGCCCAGTAATGCTTTTCACAGAGTATAACTTTCCTGTAGTATGTCAGTCTTGTCCCGCCTATTACTGTCAGTCCAGCGCCAAATTACCAGGCAATTACTCTCTGAACAAGGAACATAACCCCAGACGATCGTCTTGACCTTCATTGGACCTCGTCAGTGAGGTGCAGCCATGTTTGTCTAAGCACACTGGCCAAGGAGTCTACGTCTGGCTGCCCTTTTTTTTATTATGGAGACACAATGCACACTGGGAGAAGGGCATCTGTATATATATTTATGCATATTACTCTTGGGTCTCCTTAAGAGTAATGGGGAAACCAGAAACAACTGCATCTCACTAACGAGGCCCACAGAAGCCGAAACGATCGTCTGGGGTTGTTGCTTCCCTTGTTCAGAGAAGAATTGCCTGGTATTTCGGCGCTGGACTGTCATTGGGCAGGGTCAGACTGATATGCTACAGGATCATTTTTCTCTGGGAAAGGGCATAGTGTGCTAAAAGAACGCGCACCCTGAGTTGCAATAAAAATGAACAGGCATGGAAGTTATTCTATCTTTTGTTCTATCTCAGGAGTGCTGTTCTCTCTCTTCTAATATATATATATATATATATACAAATGAAATAAACAGGTCCCGCACTCTCCGCTGTGAAAACACAAACTTCTTTAATTGAACTGTGAATTTTCGGGGTAGTTAGCCCCTTACTCAGACAGATAACAAATATAGTGTAATTTACTCCCCTTAAATACCCTCCACAATGTACTGAACACCTGCAGCGTCTCATCTGCGCAACTGAGCATGCTCAGAGATAACTACAGTGGCCACATTGGGACAAACAACTAAAAGCAAAGTTAAAAATGGAAAATGCCTGAAATTACAAAATAACAATATTCATATAAACAAAAATATAACCTAAGTAGCCCTGATATATGTGATGAATAATTTGTCTTCACAATATGTAACAAAACTAGCAAAAACAAAAATTGGCTGCAAATAAATGTAAAAAGAAAACAGGCAAGTAATGAATATCAAGTGTAATTATGAAATCCATACCCTGTAACAGGACATAATTAATTTGATCAGGAAGACAAATGAAACCTACCTACCACAAAAATTGCTTTAGCTAGGAGGGAATATGTCAAAAAGACATAAAAATTATGAATATAATCTTAATCATCCCTGTATAATCTAATAACTGACAGACTCAGCGTATGAGTCTATGGTTAGCTGTACTACACAATATACTATTACGTGTAAAATATGTACAAACAGGATCATTACAAGAAACATTGCATATCAAAATGGGTATTAAGTCCCCTAGGTACTAAAGTATCTAAAGTGTAAATCCACCTGGTCTCTTTTTGCAACAACAATTTGGCCCTATTACCCCCTCTCAGTAAGGGAGGGACGTGATCAATGATCACGTATCGCAAATCGGCCACAGTATGTTTGGCATACAAAAAGTGTCTAGCCACTGGCTGATCACTTTGACCAGTGGCTAGGGCAGCATGTATGGATGCCCTGTGATTGGCCATACGGGTACGTAGATCATAATTTGTTTTGCCAACGTAATATCTGCCACAGCAACAGTGCAGCATGTACACTATAAACTTGGTAGTTCATGTGACTCTGTGCTTAATGGCATAGCGTTTGTTGTGCCATTGGTGGACAAAATGGGTGGTTTGTACCAACCCATTACAGGTAGTGCTACCCATACACTTAAAACAACCATGTTTAGGCTTCCCTAACCAAGTCTTGTTAGTATAACTTTGGACATTTTCAGGATGCATCATGTAGTCCCTCAAAGATCTTGAACGTTTATAACCAACGCTCAGATGCATGGTATTCATAAAGGGTAAGTGTTCATTTGTGTTGATGATGTGCCAATTCTCCTGTAGAATACTGGCTGTTTGCCACTTGTCAGGAGAATATGTGGTAACAAACGTCATCCTTGAAGCCACATCAGGTGTGTCTTCGCTGGTTCTCTTTATCAATGCTTCAGCTTGTGTCAATTTGGACATAGTAGATTTGATATCCTGAATGGTTTTACGTTTATTTGCCCTTTGGATAAACTTGTTCTCCATTTCCTGGAGTTTTTCCAGCTTTTTACTTTCAGTACTGTTGTTCTGTACCACTCTCTTCAATTGGGAGATAGACAGTGCCCTTTTAAGGGCTGGTGGATGGCAGCTCTCAGCTCTTAGGATGGAGTATTTATCCATCTCCTTGGTGTAACGCGTTTCAAATGACAAACCGTCAACGTAAAGCTCAGTAACATTGTTAGTCTGTTCTTTTTTTTTTTTTTTTTTATAATTTATTTATAACAAAGACAAGGAAATTTACATCAATATTAATTGCCCAATATAGCAAACAAGTGACACATTAAAAAAGGGAAAAGGATACATGCATAATTAGTTAAATGACAATATGTGCAAATATGTGGATGAATAGATGAGTACCTAAGCAATTAATGTGCCCGTACATCAATACAAAACCTACAGAAACCTTGAGGTTGGGCACTTACGTGCATATAGAAAGTGCATAGGGTAAATCCGTAACTCTTAACCGTGGACTAATTCTTACGTCTTTGTTGTTTTATTCTTTTACTCCCAGCCCCCCACAAATAACTGGAACAATCAGATGACAACAAAAGACCAAACAAAACAAAAACGAGACAGTACAAAAAAAAACCAAAACCCCCTCTTTCCTCTCTGCCTCTCTCCCCCCCCTCCTCCGCCAGGTACTCATTCGCTATCATCCGCCCATTCTCCAGGGAAATGACCTGCCAAGATGGGCATCTGAACAAATTCCGAGTTTCTAAATGGTTTAATAAGCTTTTTTTGCTGTGGAACAGGCAGGGATCTTACAAAAATCTCCCATTTTTTAAAGAATCCCGCTAGGTATTTCTCTTGTGGGTATGGTACGTTAAACTGCTCTGTTATAAATTGGCTACGCAGGGCCGTTTTAAATTGAGCCATTGTAGGTGCAACAGATGCTTTCCAAGATTTGAAAATTAGATTACGTGCTGTTAATATAATAGTATTTATCAAGCTATAGTTCTTAATTCTGCCCTGAAATTTTACCAGAAAGAAAACCTCTATTGGAATTATTTCATGGTCCAGTTTCAAAACCACCATCATCCAAAATATAATTTTTCCCCAGTATTGGCTTACTTTAGGGCAGCTCCATAAACAATGGAATATATCAGCCCCTGTAGATGAGCATCTAGAGCAGGTTACTCTTGTTTTGTACCATTTAGATAGAACCTCAGGAGTAAGATATCTCTGCAACCCAATTTTTATCTGTGATTCCCTCCATGATGTCGGGACCCAGCTCTGTTGTGTTATTTTAAAACTTCCCACAATGGTCTGCTCGTTTATATCCGGGAATTGATTACTCCACCTAACAACCATCTCACTTACTTGTAGATTAGACACTTTCTGGTTTAAGAATAGGTACAAGGGGGAAACTGCGTATTTACCTGCCGCATAAGCGGAGATCAAAGTCTGCAGTTCACCCATGGACCAGTTATTCCCATATTTCGTGCGAAGCTCCTGTAAAAAGTGTCTAACTTGGAGGTAGGCGTAAAACTCACGCGCTCCTAGATCAAATCTCGTGGCAATTTCTTGAAATAGTAGTGGGTGGCCCCCTATATCTTGTATTTGCCCCATTGTTTGGAGACCCTTAGATTCCCAATCCTTAAATATCTGATTAGAGAGACCGGGACCGAACTCAGGGTTACCAACTATAGGAAGATGTTGTGAAACATAAGGCGAGTTACCCACTTCAGAGCATAGTTTTTGCCAAGCCCCAATGATATTCTTAAAAGTACCAAGATAAAATATATTAGAAGGGATTGAAGTGAGAGGACAGTGTAGCAGAGCCTTCAACTGAAAGGGGGCCACAATCTTAGATTCCCAGATAAACGAGGAAATTTGCTCCTTCCCCGTTAACCAGTCCAGTGCAAATCTAGCCAAAATAGCCAAATTGTATGTCTGAATATTAGGCAGCGCCAAGCCGGCTGATACCTTGGAATTCATTAGCCTATAAGAGGCGATCCACGGTCTCTTGCCGTTCCACAAAAACTTGGAGCAGGCCTTATTGTATATAGTGATATCTTTCTTGTGCAAAAACCATGGAATATTTTGCAGAATATAAAGAAGTTTTGGAAAGATGACTGATTTAATTAGGGTCACCTTAGCAGATAGAGATATCGGAAGCATGGCCCAGTCCTCCAGCTTTTTCTTGCAGGACTCCATCACGATCCTATGATTTAACCTATACCACTCCTGAGAGTTGCTGGATAATCGTAAGCCCAGATATGTAATCTGAGAGACTTCTTGAAAAGGATGTATAATGTCCAGTGCGGGATTCTTGCATAGCCACATTAATTCTGATTTAGACATATTGATCTTAAATCCAGAAATTTCTCCAAACTCTAGAGTAATACTCTGAAAAATAGGCAGAGAAACCTCAAGGTTAGACAGAAAAACCAGGAGGTCGTCTGCATAGAGTAAAAGGACCAGCTTCTCCCCCGCCAGGGAGATCCCATCCATTTCTTGCCGTAATCTAATAGCCAATGGTTCAACACTAAGGTTGAAAAAAAAGGGGGAGAGTGGACAACCCTGTCTAGTCCCTCTAAATAGGCCAAAGCGTTGAGTAGATATATTATTAATAATCACCGCGGACGAAGGTACGCTATAAATTAAGCGTATATAGTTGTTAAAAGATCCCGAGAAACCGAATTGATCCAGCGTAGAGAATAAATGGTCCCAACTTACCCTATCAAAGGCCTTCTCTGCATCGACCGTTAAGATGGTCTTGTCTATACTTTCACGAAATTCCATAGCCTTATGCCTGTTCCATAAAAAATTCAATCAAAATTAATAGTTTCCTCATATTCCTTACGGGATTGCGCCCAGGCATAAAGCCAGATTGATTCTCATGAACTAAATCGCCCATATGGGGTTTCAGTTGTGCCGCTACAATAGCTGCGAGCAGCTTATAGTCGGTATTTAAAACCGATATAGGCCTGAAAGAGCTTGGCAACTCGGGATCCTTGCCCTTTTTTAGAATCAATGAAATATTTGCCGCTGTAAAAGAGGCAGAGCATTTCGTATTTTCAGAAAAATAAAAATTAAATAGTCTAATTAGTATAGGCGTCAACTCGCTCTGTAGAATTCTGTAATATTCAATAGGGAGAGCATCTGGTCCAGCAGCTTTATTGGGTTTTGCATTCTTAATTGCCCACTTTATTTCATCTCCAGTGATAGGCACATTAATGGCATCTCTGGCCTCCATGGAAAGATGTGGTACTTTAATCTTACCCCAGAATGCTTCTTTTTTGTCCGGTTTAATGGGCTCTTGCCTATATAGTTCTTGAAAAAATTCAAAAAATACTTTTTCTATGTCAGCATGATTCGTGTATCTGCTAGTTCCTTGCTTAATGGAAGCTATTGTGTATCTGGGCGAAGATTTAACCAGCCTGGCTAGAAACTTAGCCGATCTGCCTATAAAGCCCCCATATCTTGCTTTCAGCCTAAGTTCTTCCTGAGCACTAGTCTGCTTCAAGTGCGTATCTCGCAGAGCCTTGGCTGTAGTGTAGGCTTCCCAGTGTTCTCTTGTATGCCTATAAATATAGGCACGGTATGTGTTCTTAACGCGATTGGCTAACTGCCTGGATACTATACTACAGTTTTTTATCCAGAAGCTTGTAAAGGATTTAATCTCTCCGCGTAAGACGGCCTTAGAGGCCTCCCAGAATGTCTCAATTTTGTCTATATAATTCCCATTATTATTAAGATATTCTGCCCACTTTAAACGTAGATGATTCTGAAACTTGACGTTATTGGACAGATATCTGGGAAAATAAATATGGTTCTTACCGAAGTGCCTCTGGCCAGTAGCTAAGTTCAGAGCTATAACCGCATGATCTGAGATAGCTATGTCGTCGATTCTTGTAGCCCAATTCCGAACCAGTAATGGTTCTGAGACTAGAAAATAATCAAGCCGAGAAAAAGAACGCTGCACATGGGAGACATGTATAGGCGCGGGCATCTGGATTTTGTACCCGCCACAAATCAACCACGCCTGTGGGAGCATAGTTTCTGGAAAATGCGTGCTTTCCTACCTCTGCTATCTAATATACTTTTCCTAGAATTATCAAGGATAGGATCAGCCAATAAATTAAAATCTCCCGCGATGATTAAATTGAACCCTATAAATCTATGTAGTTTCACTATAAGGGTTGCCCAGAATTTGTGGTCCGTTTGATTGGGACCATATATATTACATAGTATATATCTAATATTCCTGACTTCCACTTCCAATATCAAGAATCTTCCATCGGGGTCAGCTTCAATGTTAGTTATTTGATATTCTAAATTCCGATTTATTAGGATTGCGACCCCCCGCTTCCTTGAAGTAAATGGGGCTGCCACCACTTCCCCCACCCACTTGGATTTCAATTTGGGTACTTCAATGGCATTTAGATGTAATTCTTGTAAAATAACTATGTCTGGGTTAAGTTTCCCCAAATGTTTTATTATAGTTTTTCTTTTAATTGGTGAGTTAATACCACCTATATTCCAAGATAGTAGGTTAAGATTAGTGACACTATTCATCTAAGACCCGAGCAAGCGAGAGAAGGCGGCTCGTATTAATATCACTTCTACGGGGAATCACGAAACCCCATCTCAAAAAGCGACATGTCTAGAGGAAGAGGGGAAAAGGAGAAGAGTGAAGCTAGGAGAGCGAAAAAAAGAAGAGAGAGAAGAAAAAAAAGAAGAAAAAAAAAGAAAACAAAAACAAAGAGAAAACCCCACACAAACACACAACACCCAAAGACGTAATAATCTTACTGTGGGTATCCAGAGTTGGATCTACTACATTAAGTCTATCTTCCAGATCCGAGATCCTAGTCTCCATTTCATCTAACCTTGATGAAAACTGTCTGACCTCTAAGGTGAGACTAGATATCTCGTTTCTGATCTCCTGTTTAATCATGTCAAATTGTGGTGTCAAGATTTTTGCCACTTCAGCTGCAAATTCAGTTAGGTTAATGGGAGGCGGATTAGAGATACTTTTTTCTAAGGGGGAAGCCATACTTGAGTCCAGGTTCCTGCTGCTCCCCTTTTTTTCCTTAGTTTTAGGAGGCATATTGGAAGGAGAACTCTTTTGATACATGTATTTGTCCATAAACAGGACGTATCCTTTTTTTTTTTTTTTTTTAAAGATTATGACCTCTAGTGTCTATATAACTTAGGCCAAAATGAGGAGCAGACCGGGGTACACAGGGAGAGGGAGAAAGGGGCAGTACCAGCTTCCCAAGTCTAATATTTGACTCAGTCCAAAATATAATGTTCTCTAATTCTGTACAACTGTTGATTAGAATATAGAGTTAAGTTTTGTAGCACAGCCTTTTAAAGCTAGTCAAGAAATTTTATTTTTTTTTCTGTATATTAATCCGGTAAGAACGCTACCTTCAGTAAATTGTGTATATATATATATATATATATATATATACCTTCACTAGTGGATATACGTGCACCTAATGTGTGACGTCAATAACCTTAAATCAAATGCTGTTAATTTGAGAGAGTACCTTGCAAGAAAGCTGATATGTTATGTCAAACAAAACATGTGTATTATAGTGTCTAAAGAAAACTTGAGTGCTAACTTTTTGTTAAAAGCGGAGTGTGTAACACTACCTGCTCTAGAGTGCTATAGTGCTTTAACTTCAAGTGTCCATTGGAAAAAAAACCCAAAAAACCTTATTTCAGGGGTGAATATAATATACTTTGCACAGTGAAGTTTAAATTGTATGCTTTTAACCTTTGAATGATACAGGTGCCCTTATTGTAAAGAAACCTAAACAAAGCCTGCATCACTTATATTATGGATATATACATCTGTTGTTAACTAGCTAAGGCAGATATATAATAACGCTATAGCTCCTTATCATTAAATCGAAGATTGTCAGTTTAGAGAGAGTATATATGTAAAAAAAAACAAGAAGAAACTAGGGTTCAATATGTAGTCAAGCAGATTCAGCGTAATACCCATGTTATACATGTTAGCTAAAACACATGATTCTGAACCTAATACACCTGTTTAACATGCTGTAAATTCGGTAAAAATAAAGTTCAGTAACCTCATCTCTCTATGGCTTAACCCTTGAAGATTATCAGTAACAAGTTTCTTATACTTGTACTAATCCCCACAGTAGTATACTCGGAGGAGTTAAACACTTCTGTCAGAGCCTGTAAGTGGTGGGTTTTTAACTACAAAGAGAAATCAACACATTGGAAGTGACCATCAATTAAAGTTATATCCCCCACACATTCATGCCCCACATTGAATTGTTCAGACCGCACAACGGTAAAGTTCATCCCCTTCACTGCTTTAGCAGCAACTTGCCCAGAGAACTGGAGCCCAGAGCCCGCTCAGTAGCTTCAAATCAAAGCGGGTGTGCTGTGTAAAAGTCAGAAATGTCTAGGCAGTCAGTGGGGTTATGGAAAAGGCATGCAGGCCAAAACAATTCCCCGCAGAGCAAGCAGTGGCAAACAAACAGCACCTCACCAACACAGCCAGAAGATCTCACCGGGTGTTTGCCTGCTCGTCCCTCCACTCCTGAGAACTGCCGAGGAAGGAAAATCCCCACTGCCACCGGAAAGATATCTGTCTATGCGGCAGAGCAGCAACATCCACTGTGTAGACAGACGCAGCCCCAACGACTGTTACAGCCGCAATCCCTCCGCCTGCTTGCGGGCTGTTGGAGAAAGAGGACCCGGCCCGGCCGCTGCACGGCTACTCGCACGCCTCCTCACGATAAGCAAGGTAAGATTACCTTAGTAATTGGCCAGTTCCGGGGGCTCACTCTTCATGCTGCAAACTTGACTAGACAACCATCGACTCTCAACCAGGGAGAGGAGTTCAATCAGCTGTCCTGCTGATCACTGCATCTGAGCTCCCGGAGCTGCGACCCTCTGTGTGTGGTTGAATACCTGACAGGTTACCGGCGGGTTGCCGTTTGAAAATGGCGGAATCTCAACCAGGTGAGATTTGTGTCCACGACACTGTTAGGGATACCCCAAGGTTTGTTTAGGTTATAGATAAGTCACCTTTTATGCGAAAAAAGTCCAAGAGATCTTTTAGCAGGTAAGGAGTAGATGACTGGTGCAATAACCTGTTAACCTGATAGCCAACAATAGAGTCTTAAATATATGTAAGCAGAGTTTTAGCCATGGGCTTCTTGATCCAATCTTTTAAAGAGCCCATGTAGAGATGGTAAGCACCAGCCAACGTGCAAACTTAGGCTGCCGACATAGACTTCCCATGCAGGATCAAAAAATCCTGGTACCCAGACCAGTACTAGGCCAAGGGAAACAAAGCATATGTTGGGGTGGACTTAGGCCTCACGCAGAGGCACGGAGCATCCACAGCACCTGTAGCTAGCTACCTGCAGCTACCTGCATGCCCCGCCTCCAACAGGAAGTCCGTTAGTCTGTTCTATGGCGATTTACCACCTGGGTGCAGCTTCTTTTTAGCCCAGTAATGCTTTTCACAGAGTAGAACTTTCCTGTAGTATATCAGTCTGTTCCCACCTATTACGGTCAGTCCAGAGCCGAAATACCAGGCAATTCCTCTCTGAACAAGGAACACAGCAACCCCAGACGATCGTCTTGGCCTTCATTGGACCTCGTCAGTGAGGTGCAGCCATGTTTGACTGGGCAAGAAATCTACGTCTGGCTGCCCTTTTTTCCATTAGGGAGACACAATCCACACTGGGAGAAGTGCATCTGTGTTTATATATATGTGTGTGTGTATATATATATATATATATATATATATATATATATATATATATACATACATACAAATTAAAGGGACAGTTTACACTTAAATTGTTATTGTTTAAAAAGATAGATAACACCTTTACTACCCATTCCCCAGCTTTGCACAACCAGCATTGATATATTAATATACTTTATAACCTATGTTTATAAACCTCTAAATTTCTGCCTGTTTCTAAGCCACTATAGACAGCCCCATGATCACATGCTTTTTTATTTGCTTTTCACAACGGGAGACTGCTAGTTCACGTGGGCCATATATATAACATTGTGCTCATGCCCGGGAGCTATTTAAGATTTAGCACAACACAGTACTAAATGCAAGTCAAAAGGTAATAAATAAAAAGTCATGTGATCAGGGGGCTGTCGAAGATGCTTAGATACAAGGTAATCACAGAGGTAAAAAGTATATTAACATAACTGTGTTGGTTATGCAAAACTGGGGAATGGGCAATAAAGGGATTATCTATTTTTTAAACAATAACAATTCTATTGAAGACTGTCCCTTTAAGCTATTGATTTATGTATATAGATAGATATAGATTGATAGGAATATGTGTGTACAGGAGGGGACAGGTAAAATAAGTTATGTAATCATTTCCACAGATATCGCATTCACGTTTTTTTTTTTTTTTTTTTTACATTTTGGGGACCAATATCCTTTCCTCATACATTGGTAACTGAAATGTCACATCTATAATACATTTCTACACTTGAAAAAAAAACAGCAAATGTGATTGTGGATTTGATCACATAAATTATTCTACCTGCACCCTCGTGAATAACGCTATTTAGGTGTGAGTGCAGATCCCCCGCTATGATTTATGTGTGTGTGCGTGTATGTGTGTATATGTACTGTATATGTATGTGTGTATATATATATATATATATATATATATATACAGTATATGTGTGTGTGTATATATATATATATATATATATATAAATCTGTATGTGTGTTTATCTGTATCTAACCATCTATTTGTCTTTGTCTATCTGTCTATCTTTCAATGAATCTCTCTATTTTGTCCATCACTATGAGTGAATCACTCTGCAGGGGTTCAAAGTCAACCAGGGACCACCTAGGGAAAACATCTGTAGGGTTATATACTGAATTAAGCTGTCACAAGAGTGCTGACAGAAGGCGTTGATTAGTATCTTAGGCAGAGAGAGCGTTGGCGCTGTAATAACCCATGCCCAACAACATGCCACTCAACCGCACAACAATCTGGGGAACTCTTTACTGGCCTCTCAGCAAAGAAAAACCTCCACGGTAAAACAAATCACTTTGAATTTATATATTTTAAAGCTTCTTAATTTTACAATAATACCCTAATCATACCATGGAATACTATAAAGAGCAATGCATTTCCCACAAATCAAAATCATCTTATAATCATAAGGACATCTCATTGGTTGCATAGATTCTGCTGAAACTAAAGCAGCTGAAAAAAGTTACTGCAACTCAAAAATGATGTATAAACTCCCGAACTCCCTAACATATGCACACAAGTAAATGTGAAAAAGTAAAAGAAAATTTAAAGGGACACTAAATTTAAAATTAAACTTTCATGATTCAGTAGAGCATGTAGGTTTCCATTTTACTTTCATTAGCAAATTGCACAGTCTTTTTATATGCACACTTTCTGTGGCAACAGCTCCTACTGAGCATGTGACGTATATGAACCTGTGATTGGCTGATTTCTGTCACATGATACAAGTGATACATGTGATAGTGAGGCTGAACCATGAGATGAGACATTTCAAAGAGGCAATAGAGTGTTTATGAATTTCACAAGCTTCAATGAGGTTTAAGTGAAAAACTCTGACCACGCCTCCAGATCACCCTGGGGCAGCCATGCCTAGCGCCTTGTTGGTCTATAAAAGACTATTGAGAAGCCTCTCGTTCTATCCAAAACATGCTAATACTTTACAATTACACTTACATAACCTGTTTAGCCATCATGTTTCTGTAGTATCACAGTTGTAATTATTATTTTTCAGTGTTGTTAGCAGTTCACGCTTTATGTGCAAGATATTCAGTATTAGGGAGCTTAAAGGGACACTCAAGTCAAAATTAATCTTCATGATTCAGATAGAGCATGCAATTTTAAACAACTTTCCAATTTACTTCCATTTTCAAAAAGTACATAGTCTTTTTATATTTACTCTTTTTGAGTCACCAACTCCTACTGAGCATGTGCAGGAATTCACAACATATACATATATGCATTTGTGATTGGCTGATGGCTGTCACATGATACAGGGGGAGGGGAAATAGACATAACTTTGCAATTTATTTAACAAAAATCTACTACTCATTTGAAGTTCAGACTAAGTACTATTGCATTGTCTTCTTATCATGCATTTGTTGATTATGCAAATCTACAGTGTTGACTGGTCCTTTAACACAACTATATATAAATATATATATATCTTTCATGTAAGTGGCAAGAGTCCATGAGCTAATGATGTATGGTATATACATTCCTACCAAGAGGGGGCAAAGTTTCCCAAACCTCAAAATGCCTATAAATACACCTCTCACCTCACCCATACCTCAGTTTTACAAACTTTGCCTCCTTTGGAGGTGGTGAAGCAAAATGTGCTTGATTTCTTCTGTGAAAGGCACTTCTAAGCATTTTGAAGCCCAATTCCTCTCAAAGTACAGTGTTTGAGAGATGTGAAGGGAGTATTGCCTGATGATGCCATGTTTTCGCCTATGGGAAATCTATTCTAGGGTTCTCTGTAAATCGGTCATCTGCTGCCTCCCTTTAGAGATTGACATTATACGCCTCAGCTATGTTTGGCACTTTATATTATAAAGTTTTTAATATATATTGCATATATTTGCCATGAGTCAGGTCTGTGTATATTTCTCTTTGCAGTCTAACAGTTTCAGCATGGAGATTATGTTTATGGGAGAATTTAGGTATTTTTTTCTTACCTGGGGTTCCAGTTAGTTGTAACTTGGAGTCTGTTTTTCAAAATTTTCGCTTGTGATGACGCAAAATGCTATTTTTTATTGCGTCATTTTTGTCACAAAAATTTTTGGCACAAATTTTTGCCTGTCGTGACATGAGTCGCGTGATTTCTTGTGTCTTTGTTGACGCTAATTTTTTGGGGCGCAATGTCGTGTCTGTTATGACACGAGTTGCGCCATTTCATTGTGTTAGCTTTGGCGCTAAAAGTTTTTACCTCTGCATTTGCATCATCTTTGCGTCATTCTTGGCGCCAAAATTTGTTATATTAAGTCTCTCCTTCTTTTGCTCGCTGCTCTCATATGTTTATAGAGAGCTATGATGTTTTCTTTTGATTTTACTTTTGTTTAAGAATTTTATAATAAGCATTTTTTCCCATTCCTGAAACTATTTTGAGGAAATTGGATATTTTGTTTAAATGTTATTTTTTCTTTTTTGTTACATTTTGCAAGATGTCTCAAACTGATCCTGCCTCTGATGTTACTGTAGGAACTAAGCTGCCTTAAAGGGACACTGAACCCAATTTTTTTATTTTGTGGTTCAGATAGAGCATGCAATTTTAAGCAACTTTCTAATTTACTCCTAATATCAAATTTTCTTCATTCTCTTGGTATGTTTATTTGAAAAGCAAGAATGTAAGTTTCGATGCTGGCCCATTTTTGGTGAACAACCTGGATTGTCCTTGCTGATTGGATAGCACCAATAAACAAGGGCTGTCCATGGTTCTGAACCAAAAATGTGCTGGCTCCTTAGCTTAGATGCCTACTTTTTCAAATAAAGATAGCAAGAGAACGAATAAAATTGATAATAGAAGTAAATTAAAAAGTTGCTTAAAATTGTATGCTCTATCTGAATCATGAAAGAAAAAAATTTGGGTTCAGTGTCCCTTTAACACAATTCTACCAAAGCTAAGTGTGTTTGTTGTAAATTAGCTGATCTTACTTCTTCAGCTCAAATATGTGGCACTTATTATGACAAATTATTACATGCTGATAATTTTTCTATAAGTACAAATACATCTACTGTTATTCCTTCACAGTCTAATGTACATGATATTCCTGCAGATATGAAAAATTATATTGCTGCAGTCATAGAGAAGACTATGACTGCTATTCCGCCTTCAAATAAATTTAAAAGGTCTTTCCAAACTTCTCATAAATCTGATGAAATTTGTATTGACCGACAGCATACTGAAGTATCCTCTGCTGATGAGGATCTCTCTCTGGCTCAGAGGCTCCTGCATCAGAGACTGCAATTGACAAATCTTCTTTCCTTTTTAAGATTGAATATATTAGTTCTTTATTAAAGGAAGTATTGTTTACTTTGGCTATTGAGGAGTCTAGTCCTCCTGATAACAAAACTAGTAATCGTTTGAATTCTGTTTTTAAAACTTCTGAGGTTACTCCTGAAGTTTTTCCTATTCCAGATGCTATCTCTAATATGATTACTAAAGAATGGTCTAAGCCTGGTGCTTCTTTTAACCCTTCTTCTAGGTTTAAAAAGCTGTATCTTTTACCTGTGGCCAATTTAGAGTTTTGGGAGAAAGTCCCTAAGGTTGATGGGGCTATTTCCACTCTTGCCAAACGTACTACTATTCCTA
The DNA here is from genome assembly GCF_027579735.1 of Bombina bombina. Lineage (NCBI taxonomy): Eukaryota > Metazoa > Chordata > Amphibia > Anura > Bombinatoridae > Bombina > Bombina bombina. Next base: position 29,768,758 of record NC_069510.1, on the reverse strand, counting down.
TGGAAGATAGTACTTCCTTTAAGGATCCTTTAGATAGGAAGATTGAATCTTATCTTAGAAGAGCATATTTACATACTGGCTATACTTTTAGACATGCTATTTCTATGGCTGATGTTACTGCTGCTTCAACCTTTTGGTTGGACAGCTTAGCAGAGCAGTTATCAGATCCTGAACTGTCTAGCATTGTTCTTTTACTACAACATGCTAATCATTTCATTTGTGATGCTATATTTGATTATCATTAAAATTGTTATTAAATCTATGTTTTTAGCTATTCTAACTAGAAGAGCTTTATGACTTAAATCTTGGAATGCTGACATGGTGTCTAAATCTAGATTACGATCTCTATTTTTTCAGGGTAATAATTTATTTGGTTCTTAATTGGATTCTATTATCTCCACTATCACTGGGGGAAAGGGAGTTTTTCTGCCCCAAGATAAGAAATCTAAGGGTAAGTTTAAAGCTCCCAATCATTTTCGTTCTTTTCGTTAGAATAGAGAACAAAAACCACTCCTTCCCCTATGGCCTCTGGCTCTAATTAGAGACTATCTTCGAATTGGAATAAATTCATACCTTATAAGAAACCAAATCCAGCCCCTAAAACTGCATGAAGGTGCAGCCCTCAAACCAGTTAAACTGGTGGGGGGTAGATTGAAATTATTTCAAGACATTTGGACAAATTCTGTTCAAAATCAGTGGATTCAGGATATTGTTTCTCAAGGGTATTGAATAGGTTTCAGCATAAGACCTCCCATGGGAAGATTCTTTCTTTCTCATGTTCCAACAAACCCTGTGAAGGCTCAGGTTTTTTCGGAAGTGTGTTTCAGACCTAGAGCTTTCAGGGGTGATTGTCCCAGTTCCTCAGCAGGAACAGGGTTTGGGTTTTTAATCAAATCTGTTCATTGTACCAAAGAAAGAAGATTTGTTCAGACCAATCCTGGATCTGAAAATTTTAAATCGTTTTGTAAGAGTCCCAACTTTCAAGATGGTTACTATACGGACTATTCTGCCTTTTGTTCAGCATGGTCATTTCATGTCCACAATAGACTTACAGGACGCTTATCTTCACATTCCGATTCATCCAGACCACTTTAATTTTCTGAGATTCTCTTTTCTAGACAAGCATTACCAATTTGTCGCTCTCCCGTTTGGCCTAGCGATAGTTCCAAGAATCTTCTCGAAGGTTGTCGTGCCCTTCTATCTGTTATCAGTGAGCAGGGTGTTGCAGTGTTTCCTTATTTGGATGATATCTTGGTACTAGCTCAATTTTTTTTTAATTTTAGCAGATTCTCACACTAAACAACTAGCGTGGTTTCTTCAAAGACATGGTTGGAGGATCAATTTACAAAAGAGTTTCTTGATTCCTCAGACAAGGGTAACCTTTTTAGGTTTCCAGATAGATTCAGTGTCCATGACTCTTTCTCTAACAAACAAGAGTTGAATTAAGTTGGTTTTCGCTTGTCTAAACCTTCAGTCTCTATCATTCCCTTCAGTGGCTATGTGCATGGAAGTTTTAGGTCTCATTACTGCAGCATCGGAATCAATCCCCTTTGCTTGTTTTCATATGAGGCCTCTACAGCTTTGCATGTTACACCAGCGGTGCAGAGATTATACTCCAATATCACAGTTGATATACTTAAATCCCAATACTCAACTCTCTCTGACTTGGTGGTTAAACCATCACCTTATTGTTCAAGGGGCCTCCTTCGTTCATCCTTCCTGGACTGTGATTTCAACAGATGCAAGTCTTACAGGTTGGGGAGCTGTCTGGGGGTCTCTGACAGCACAAGGGGTTTGGAATCCTCAAGAGGCGAGGTTACCAATCAATATTTTAGAACTCTGTGCTAGTTTCAGAGCTCTTTAGGTCTCTATTAAAGAGAGAACTTTACATTAATTTTCAGACAGACAATATCACAACAGTGGCATTTGTCAATCATCAAGGAGGGACTCGCAGTCCTTTAGCAATGAAAGAAGTATCTCAGATACTTTCTTGGACGGAATCCAACTCTTGTCAATTTCTGCGATTCATATCCCAGGTGTAGACAATTGGGAAGCGGATTATCTCAGACGTCAGACTTTACATCCAGGGGAGTGGTCTCTCCATCCAGGTGCAAGGATCCTCAGGCGGAGATGGTGGATGCTTTAGCAGTTCCTTGGTCTTACCAACCTGCTTACATTTCTCCACCTCTGGTTCTTCTTCCAAGATGAGCTCCAAGATCATAATGGAACGATCGTATGTGTTTCTGATAGCTCCAGCTTGGCCTTACAGGTTTTGGTATGCAGATTTTGTCCAGTTGCCAGCCTTGGCTACTTCCTTTAAGGCCAGACCTTCTGTCTCAAGGGCTGTTTTTCCATCAGGATCACAAATCTCTAAATTTGAGGGCATAGAAATTGAACGCTTAGTGCTTAGTCATAGAGATTTCTCTGACACAGTGATTAGCACTATGATACAGGCTCGTAAGTCTGTCTCAAGGAAGATTTATCATTGGGTTTAGAAAACCTATATTTCATGGTGTTCCACTCATGATTATTCTTGGCATTCTTTCAGAATTCCAAGGATTTTACAGTTTCTTCAGGATGGTTTGGATAAAGGGTTGTCTGCAAATACTTTGAAGGGACAAATCTCTGCTCTTTCTGTCTTATTTCATAGAAAGATTGCTAAGCTTTCTGATATTCACTGTTTTGTTCAGGCTTTGACTCGAATCAAACATGTTATTCAATCTATTTTTCCTCCTTGGACTATTAAAGATTTTACAGGCTCCTCCTTTTGAGCCTATGCATTCTTGGAAAGTGTTGTTTCTTTTGGCTATCTCTTCTGCTAGAAGAGTTTCAGATTTACCTGCTCTCTCTTGTGAGTCTCTTTATCTGATTTTCCATCAGGATAAAGCTGTTTTGCGGACTTCGTTTACGTTTTTGCCTAAAGTTGTGAATTATAAGCTGTATTGGTTTGATTCTAGTGCCTTTTGATTTGAGCTTTTAAAAATTTTTAAGTAAACATAATTTTTTTTTTTTGGATTTAATTTCTCACTGGATCTTGCTGTTTTTATTTTAATCCCTCCCTCTCTAGTGATTCGTGGAATTCCACATCTTGGGTATTATATCCAATACGTCACTAGTTTATGGACTCTTGCCACTTACATGAAAGAAAACATAATTTATGTAAGAACTTACCTGATAAATTTATTTATTTCATAGTGGCAAGAGTCCATGAGACCCACCCTATTTTTTTGTGGTTATGTTTTTTTGTGTAAAGCACATTATTTTTCCAGTTCCTCTTTTTGTATGCTTTGTACTCCTTTTTTTACACCTCACTACTTGGATATACGTTAAACTGAGGTATGAGTGAGGTGGGAGGTGTATTTATAGGCATTTTGAGGTTTGGGAAACTTTGCCCCCTCCTGGTAGGAATGTAATATCCCATACGTCACTAGCTCATGGACTCTTGCCATTTATCTGGTAAGTTCTTACATAAATGATGTTATATATATAAATATTAACAGCATTAACGCCTACTTATGAAAATTCCGGAAAAGACAGGTGATACAATACACAAGGAATCTTGAACTTGATCTCATCTTAAAAACAATCCCTCTCTGCGGAGCGCTTATGAATCTAACCCACAAGATCCATTTATCAAATCATGGACAGACAAGGTTGTCTATTTGGGAACTTGTCCAGCGCATTTAAAATTTGAACAGTACTGGCCCTTTTCTCGCATGACCCTTTGTGTTAGAACATGGCCTATCAATCACCCCTAATAAGTGTGTTTAATCTCCGAGCTTAAAGGACCAGTAAATACAGTGGATTTGCATAATCAACAACTGTATGATAACAAGACAATGCAATATAACTTAGTCTGAATTTCAAATGAGTAGTAGATTTTTTTCTAACACATTTTAGAGTTATGTCTATTTCCACTCCCCCTGTATCATGTGACAGCTATCAGCCAATCACAAACACATATACGTATATTCTGTGAAATCTTGCACATGCTCAGTAGGGGCAGGTGACTCAAAAAGTGTAAATCTAAAAAAGAATGTGCACAATGTGTAAATGGAAGTAAATTGGAAAGTTATTTAAAATCACATGTTCTCTCTAAATCATGAAAGTTTAATTTTGACTTGAGTGTCCCTTTAAGAAGCATGGGTTGCATGAGCAAGCCTAGCCACAAGGGCTCCAAAACAGCTTCAACTGCTTGGCAAATTGGGCCAATTGACTACAGACATATGGACTGATGTCATTAAATATTATTTAAATTAAAATAGATTAAAATCACCTGTTGATAGTCAAAGCTACATCAAAAACGTGTTTGTATAAATATATACAGAAACCCCCTGTCAATAAGAGCTAATTAATTATTTTATTCACGCTTAATATATCAGTGATTGAAACCCTACATTTCAATAGACTTACTTATAAAATAAAACTGTCAATTTGTTGGCAAAATGTACATTGTTTTGTAGCACAGTAGCCACCATGATAAGCACTTGAGTCTTTGTAACTTATCTCTTCTGTTATGGACACTTAGGGGCAAATATGATTAAAGTGCCATAAAGCAGGTTGAGCTCTGTGCATATTCTAAAAGGGCTAATTAAAGGGACACTGAACCCGATTTTTTTCTTATGTGATTCAGTTAGAGCAAGCAATTGTAAGCAACTTTCTAATTTACTCCTATTATCAATTTTTCTTCGTTCTCTATCTTTATTTGAAATAAAAGCCATCTAAGCTTTTTTGGGTTAAGAACTCAGGACAGCACTTTTTGATTGGTGGATGGATTTTTTCCACCAATCAGCAAGGACAACCCAGGTTGTTCACCAAAATGGGCCAGCATCTAAACTTAGATTCTTGCATTTCAAATAAAGATACCAAGAGAATAAAGAAAATTTGATAATAGGAGTAAATTAGAAAGTTGCTTAAAAAATCATGCTCTATCTGAATCACAAAAGAAAAAATGTGGGTTCAGTGTCCCTTTAAGTAAAAATAGTTTGCATACAAAATTGTTTAAAAATTGCTGGCAAGTATTTTAAAATAATTTTCAAAAATAAGCAAAATGACTTACATAGCCATGCTGTCTGGATTAGACTGATCCACCCCCCCCCTATCAGTGTTTAGCATCAGAAACACAGGCATTGTATTTTAACTGAGGTCACAGCAGCTAATTTGTTTCTAGGCATGCTCCAGCAGACAATGACTGTTAAAGTCTTGCATTCTACCAAAGCAATGGTGTGTATGTGTGTATATATATATGCAAACCATAAAAGGAATTATGTGGGAGGAGTTTGAGCTGTACAATTCGGACACTTAAAAGAAAGGGTTAATGGTGAGGCACTGCATTATAAATTTGCAGGTAAATAATTAAAGTACATATAATATATTTTGTCTCTATCCCAACCTGTTTTATGTCCCTTTAAGCAGCTGCAAGCAATGTTTGTGTAGAATTTTACATGGGTAGACTTGTAAGTAGTGGAAAAAAAAACACAATTTTCTGAGTTAAAGGGACAGTCTACTCCAGAATGTTTTTTGTTTAAAAAGATAGATAATGCCTTTATTACCCATTCCCCAGTTTTGCATAACCAGCACGGTTATATTAATATACTTTTTACCTCTGTGATTACCTTGTATGTAAGCCTCTGCAGACTGCCCCCTTATTTCAGTTCTTTTGACAGACTTGCTCCTCACTGACGAGGCCCACACTAGGCTGAAACGTACATCTGGGGTTTTGCAGTTTCTCTCGTTCAGAGAGGGATTGCCTGGTATTTCAGGGCTGGACTGTACTGTGAAGTCAGGATCAGACTGATCTACTACAGGAAAGTTCTTCTCTGTGAAAGGCACATGTTGAGTAAAATGAGGCTGCTCCTTGGGTGGTAACTAGCCATAGAACAAGCTATTATTCATTAATATTTGTTCATTCCCAGGTTATTTAGACTTGCATTTTAGCCAATCCATGCTGATTCATAATTAACTCCATGGGAGTGAGCACAATGTTATCCATATGCCACACATGAACTAGTGCTGCCTAACTGTGAGAAACTGTCAAAATGCGCTGAGATAAAAGGCGGCCTTCAAGGGCTTAGAAATTAGCATTTGAACCTACCTAGGTTTAGCTTTCAACTAAGAAATACCAAGAGAAAAAGGCAAATTTGATGATAAAAGGAAATTGTAAAGTTGTTTAAAATAACATGCCCTATCTGAATCATGAAAGTTTAATTTTGGCTTGACTGATTTTTTTTACTATGCATAATTAAAGATTTTATTTAGAACTCAATTTTTAACAATTTGTAATGTCACATTTTATAGTGATACAATTATAAGCCAAAACATTACAGGGACAGTAAATACTTTCAGATTGTAATATAACTCATGTATAATAAAACCTACTTTGCAATATACTTTCATTATTTATTTTCTATATTTTGGGTCTGAACTAAAATCTGTTAATTATCTTTTGACCTATTTCTCCAAATAATCAGCTAATTCAGTATTTCTTTGTAGAATATCTGGCAGCCCTATAAGTAGCATGTTGCTGGGTCACAGTTCTGAATCCTGAGGACTCCAACCTCTCTAGGGGCAGCGGAAATACCACAATTTTAGGAGTTGAATTAGAAAAAGAAAGTGGAAAAATGAAAATGAAAGTACGGTTGTGCTCATAAGTTTACATACCCTGGCAGAATTTAGGATTTCTTGGCCATTTTTCAGAGAATATGAATGATAACACAAACACTTTTCTTTCACTCATGGTTAGTGTTTGGCTGAAGCCATTTATTATCAATCAACTGTGTTTACTCTTTTTTTTTTTTTTTTTATAACTTTATTTATTGGAATAAGATCCATTACATACATGACAAATTGGAGACAAAAAACAGCAATGCTGTGTTGTATACATAAAGTTGAGAACAATGTACATTACAAGAAACGTAATTCAGATACCTAAGAATATGCATACTTGTATTTGCCATGTAGAGGCTAGGATCAATTTTTCTTTTTAAATAAACAAACAATAAAACAACAACAAAAATAAAAATGTAAAAATAAAAATGTAAAATCACTTACCCAGAGTGCCTCCAGATCACCCACTAAAGACCAACTCCTGTATGAAGGGGGAAAAAGACCAAAAGGGAAGGGGTAGAGGAGGGGGGAACCCTCCCAACAGAATATATATATATATGCAACTGAAATGTAGTTAGGATTGAGTACCCAAAATGCACCAGTTACCTTTTAGGTTTTCATTTATAACATAAAAGCTATTTTTAAATGGGTAAATTACACTGTCTCTAACAACAGCTGGCAAGTACTTAAGGTAAGCCTTCCATTTATGAAGAAAGCGTTTAATTTGCTTTTCTTGGTCTCCTTTTGTGTTCACTTGTTCAACCAGCATCTGGGTATGTATGTTCTTGACTAGCTTTTGAAAAGGGTGTGTTTTATTATTGGCCCATTCAGCTAAGATTAATTGTTTTGCTAACATAATAACTGTGGATATAAAGATATCATAAGTAAGATTCTTGTCATTTGGTATTAAAAATATTACATGATGGGCCGAGAGATGAATCTGTACCTTTGTAACCTTAGTTAACCAGTAAGAAAGTTTTACCCAAAAACTTTTCAACTTGGGACAATCCCATAACCAGTGTATCCAACATGGGGATGGATAACTGCATTTATTACAAATATTTCTCCAACATAGGTGTGTCCGGTCCACGGCGTCATCCTTACTTGTGGGATATTCTCCTCCCCAACAGGAAATGGCAAAGAGCCCAGCAAAGCTGGTCACATGATCCCTCCTAGGCTCCGCCTACCCCAGTCATTCTCTTTGCCGTTGTACAGGCAACATCTCCACGGAGATGGCTTAGAGTTTTTTAGTGTTTAACTGTAGTTTTTATTATTCAATCAAGAGTTTGTTATTTTGAAATAGTGCTGGTATGTACTATTTACTCAGAAACAGAAAAGAGATGAAGATTTCTGTTTGTATGAGGAAAATGATTTTAGCAACCGTAACTAAAATCCATGGCTGTTCCACACAGGACTGTTGAGAGCAATTAACTTCAGTTGGGGGAACAGTATGCAGTCTCTTGCTGCTTGAGGTATGACACATTCTAACAAGACGATGTAATGCTGGAAGCTGTCATTTTCCCTATGGGATCCGGTAAGCCATGTTTATTACGATCGTAAATAAGGGCTTCACAAGGGCTTATTAAGACTGTAGACTTTTCTGGGCTAAATCGATTCATTATTAACACATATTTAGCTTTGAGGAATCATTTTATCTGGGTATTTTGATATAAGAATATCGGCAGGCACTGTATTAGACACCTTATTCCTTAGGGGCTTTCCCAAAGCATAAGCAGAGCCTCATTTTCGCGCCGGTGTGGCGCACTTGTTTTTGAGAGGCATGGCATGCAGTCGCATGTGTGAGGAGCTCTGATACTTAGAAAAGACTTTCTGAAGGCGTTATTTGGTATCGTATTCCCCTTTGGGCTTGGTTGGGTCTCAGCAAAGCAGATACCAGGGACTGTAAAGGGGTTAAAGTTTAAAACGGCTCCGGTTCCGTTATTTTAAGGGTTAAAGCTTCCAAATTTGGTGTGCAATACTTTTAAGGCTTTAAGACACTGTGGTGAAAATTTGGTGAATTTTGCACAATTCCTTCATGTTTTTTCGCAATTGCAGTAATAAAGTGTGTTCAGTTTAAAATTTAAAGTGACAGTAACGGTTTTATTTTAAAACGTTTTTGTACTTTGTTATCAAGTTTATGCCTGTTTAACATGTCTGAACTACCAGATAGACTGTGTTCTGAATGTGGGGAAGCCAGAATTCCTATTCATTTAAATAAATGTGATTTATGTGATAATGACAATGATGCCCAAGATGATTCCTCAAGTGAGGGGAGTAAGCATGGTACTGCATCATTCCCTCCTTCGTCTACACGAGTCTTGCCCACTCAGGAGGCCCCTAGTACATCTAGCGCGCCAATACTCCTTACTATGCAACAATTAACGGCTGTAATGGATAATTCTGTCAAAAACATTTTAGCCCAAATGAACACTTGTCAGCGTAAGCGCGGATGCTCTGTTTTTGATACTGAAGAGCATGGCAACGCTGATACTAATATCTCTGAAGGGCCCCTAACCCAGTCTGATGGGGCCAGGGAGGTTTTGTCTGAGGGAGAAATTACTGATTCAGGGAACATTTCTCAACAGGCTGAACCTGATGTGATTGCATTTAAATTTAAGTTGGAACATCTCTGCATTCTGCTTAAGGAGGTATTATCCACTCTGGATGATTGTGACAAGTTGGTCATCCCAGAGAAACTATGTAAAATGGACAAGTTCCTAGAGGTGCCGGGGCTCCCAGAAGCTTTTCCTATACCCAAGCGGGTGGCGGACATTGTTAATAAAGAATGGGAAAGGCCCGGTATTCCTTTCGTCCCTCCCCCCATATTTAAAAAAATTGTTTCCTTTGGTCGACCCCAGAAAGGACTTATGGCAGACAGTCCCCAAGGTCGAGGGAGCGGTTTCCACTTTAAACAAACGCACCACTATACCCATAGAGGATAGTTGTGCTTTCAAAGATCCTATGGATAAAAAATTAGAAGGTTTGCTAAAAAAGATGTTTGTTCAGCAGGGTTACCTTCTACAACCAATTGCATGCATTGTCCCTGTCGCTACAGCCGCATGTTTCTGGTTCGATGAGCTGATAAAGGCGGTCGATAGTGATTCTCCTCCTTATGAGGAGATTATGGACAGAATCAATGCTCTCAAATTGGCTAATTCTTTCACCCTAGACGCCACTTTGCAATTGGCTAGGTTAGCGGCTAAGAATTCTGGGTTTGCTATTGTGGCGCGCAGAGCGCTTTGGTTGAAATCTTGGTCGGCTGATGCGTCTTCCAAGAACAAGCTACTTAACATTCCTTTCAAGGGGAAAACGCTGTTTGGCCCTGACTTGAAAGAGATTATCTCTGATATCACTGGGGGTAAGGGCCACGCCCTTCCTCAGGATCGGCCTTTCAAGGCAAAAAATAAACCTAATTTTCGTCCCTTTCGTAGAAACGGACCAGCCCGAGGTGCTACGTCCTCTAAGCAAGAGGGTAATACTTCTCAAGCCAAGCCAGCTTGGAGACCAATGCAAGGCTGGAACAAGGGAAAGCAGGCCAAGAAACCTGCCACTGCTACCAAGACTGCATGAAATGTTGGCCCCCGATCCGGGACCGGATCTGGTGGGGGGCAGACTCTCTCTCTTCGCTCAGGCTTGGGCAAGAGATGTTCTGGATCCTTGGGCGCTAGAAATAGTCTCCCAAGGTTATCTTCTGGAATTCAAGGGACTTCCCCCAAGGGGGAGGTTCCACAGGTCTCAGTTGTCTTCAGACCACATAAAAAGACAGGCATTCTTACATTGTGTAGAAGACCTGTTAAAAATGGGAGTGATTCATCCTGTTCCATTAAGAGAACAAGGGATGGGGTTCTACTCCAATCTGTTCATAGTTCCCAAAAAAGAGGGAACGTTCAGACCAATCTTAGATCTCAAGATCTTAAACAAGTTTCTCAAGGTTCCATCGTTCAAGATGGAAACCATTCAAACTATTCTTCCTTCCATCCAGGAAGGTCAATTCATGACCACGGTGGATTTAAAGGATGCGTATCTACATGTTCCTATCCACAAGGAACATCATCGGTTCCTAAGGTTCGCATTCCTGGACAAGCATTACCAGTTCGTGGCGCTTCCTTTCGGATTAGCCACTGCTCCAAGGATTTTCACAAAGGTACTAGGGTCCCTTCTAGCTGTGCTAAGACCAAGGGGCATTGCTGTAGTACCTTACTTGGACGACATTCTGATTCAAGCGTCGTCCCTTCCTCAAGCAAAGGCTCACACGGACATCGTCCTGGCCTTTCTCAGATCTCACGGATGGAAAGTGAACGTGGAAAAGAGTTCTCTATCTCCGTCAACAAGGGTTCCCTTCTTGGGAACAATAATAGACTCCTTAGAAATGAGGATATTTCTGACAGAGGCCAGAAAAACAAAGCTTCTAGACTCTTGTCGGATACTTCATTCCGTTCCTCTTCCTTCCATAGCTCAGTGCATGGAAGTGATCGGGTTGATGGTAGCGGCAATGGACATAGTTCCTTTTGCGCGCATTCATCTAAGACCATTACAACTGTGCATGCTCAGTCAGTGGAATGGGGATTATACAGACTTGTCTCCGAAGATACAAGTAAATCAGAGGACCAGAGACTCACTCCGTTGGTGGCTGTCCCTGGACAACCTGTCACAAGGGATGACATTCCGCAGACCAGAGTGGGTCATTGTCACGACCGACGCCAGTCTGATGGGCTGGGGCGCGGTCTGGGGATCCCTGAAAGCTCAGGGTCTTTGGTCTCGGGAAGAATCTCTTCTACCGATAAATATTCTGGAACTGAGAGCGATATTCAATACTCTCAAGGCTTGGCCTCAGCTTGCGAGGGCCAAGTTCATACGGTTTCAATCAGACAACATGACAACTGTTGCGTACATCAACCATCAGGGGGGGAACAAGGAGTTCCCCTAGCGATGGAAGAAGTGACCAAAATCATTCTATGGGCGGAGTCTCACTCCTGCCACCTGTCCGCTATCCACATCCCAGGAGTGGAAAATTGGGAAGCGGATTTTCTGAGTCGTCAGACATTGCATCCGGGGGAGTGGGAACTCCATCCGGAAATCTTTGCCCGAGTCACTCAGCTGTGGGGCATTCCAGACATGGATCTGATGGCCTCTCGTCAGAACTTCAAAGTTCCTTGCTACGGGTCCAGATCCAGGGATCCCAAGGCGGCTCTAGTGGATGCACTAGTAGCACCTTGGACCTTCAAACTAGCTTATGTGTTCCCGCCGTTTCCTCTCATCCCCAGGCTGGTAGCCAGGATCAATCAGGAGAGGGCGTCGGTGATCTTGATAGCTCCTGCGTGGCCACGCAGGACTTGGTATGCAGATCTGGTGAATATGTCATCGGCTCCACCTTGGAAGCTACCTTTGAGACGAGACCTTCTTGTTCAGGGTCCGTTCGAACATCCGAACCTGGTTTCACTCCAGCTGACTGCTTGGAGATTGAACGCTTGATCTTATCGAAGCGAGGGTTCTCAGATTCTGTTATCGATACTCTTGTTCAGGCCAGAAAGCCTGTAACTAGAAAGATTTACCACAAAATTTGGAAAAAATATATCTGTTGGTGTGAATCTAAAGGATTCCCTTGGGACAAGGTTAAGATTCCTAAGATTCTATCCTTCCTTCAAGAAGGATTGGAAAAAGGATTATCTGCAAGTTCCCTGAAGGGACAGATTTCTGCCTTGTCTGTGTTACTTCACAAAAAGCTGGCAGCTGTGCCAGATGTTCAAGCCTTTGTTCAGGCTCTGGTTAGAATTAAGCCTGTTTACAAACCTTTGACTCCTCCTTGGAGTCTCAATTTAGTTCTTTCAGTTCTTCAGGGGGTTCCGTTTGAACCCTTACATTCCGTTGATATTAAGTTATTATCTTGGAAAGTTTTGTTTTTAGTTGCAATTTCTTCTGCTAGAAGAGTTTCAGAATTATCTGCTCTGCAGTGTTCTCCTCCTTATCTGGTGTTCCATGCAGATAAGGTGGTTTTACGTACTAAACCTGGGTTTCTTCCTAAGTTGTTTCTAACAAAAACATTAACCAGGAGATTATCGTACCTTCTCTGTGTCCGAAACCAGTTTCAAAGAAGGAACGTTTGTTGCACAATTTGGATGTTGTTCGCGCTCTAAAATTCTATTTAGATGCTACAAAGGATTTTAGACAAACATCTTCCTTGTTTGTTGTTTATTCCGGTAAAAGGAGAGGTCAAAAAGCAACTTCTACCTCTCTCTCCTTTTGGATTAAAAGCATCATCAGATTGGCTTACGAGACTGCCGGACGGCAGCCTCCCGAAAGAATCACAGCTCATTCCACTAGGGCTGTGGCTTCCACATGGGCCTTCAAGAACGAGGCTTCTGTTGATCAGATATGTAGGGCAGCGACTTGGTCTTCACTGCACACTTTTACCAAATTTTACAAGTTTGATACTTTTGCTTCTTCTGAGGCTATTTTTGGGAGAAAGGTTTTGCAAACCGTGGTGCCTTCCATTTAGGTGACCTGATTTGCTCCCTCCCTTCATCCGTGTCCTAAAGCTTTGGTATTGGTTCCCACAAGTAAGGATGACGCCGTGGACCGGACACACCTATGTTGGAGAAAACAGAATTTATGTTTACCTGATAAATTACTTTCTCCAACGGTGTGTCCGGTCCACGGCCCGCCCTGGTTTTTTTAATCAGGTCTGATAATTTATTTTCTTTAACTACAGTCACCACGGTAACATATGGTTTCTCCTATGCAAATATTCCTCCTTAACGTCGGTCGAATGACTGGGGTAGGCGGAGCCTAGGAGGGATCATGTGACCAGCTTTGCTGGGCTCTTTGCCATTTCCTGTTGGGGAGGAGAATATCCCACAAGTAAGGATGACGCCTTGGACCGGACACACCGTTGGAGAAAGTAATTTATCAGGTAAACATAAATTCTGTTTTTGAGCACCCAGTACCCATTTAGTACGAAGACCCGGGGTTATATAGGCCTGTTGTAATGTTTTTATATGAGATTCTCGTAGGTTCGCTGACAGGGTCACAGATTGCACTTTGTGAAAACTAGCTTTCACGAGATCCTCATCAACAATCAGATTTCCATAATCAACCCATTTTGATAGGATCCTCTGCACAGCAGAGTCCTCAAAATTTTGAAGAATAAGGTTATATGTGTTTGCAATTTTATAGGAGCCTAGTTTTGCCAGTATACAGAGTCTGTCAATATTAGTAAGTTCGCTAGACAGCAGACCATCTGTTTTCAACTTAGTTATTGAATGCCTACACTGAAAGTATGCAAATCTATGGGTGTCAGGGAGGCCATAGGAGTTTTTGAGTTATTGGAAAGTTGTGATTTCTAAAGTTAGTGGATTGAAGAGTTGTTTAAGTGTTGTGAGATGCTGTGATTACCATAATTTTAATGCCTACGTAGTATATCCCGGTAGGAATTAAAAGTTGCCTTGAATCGGCAAGTACTTGCTAGCCGATTTTTCCACTCCTCATAGCCTGCATAATTTGGCCCAAGCTCTCAGAGGGTCCTTATACAAAATATGGTTTTGTATATGTGGTGGTAGAGATATAATGTCTGCGTGGGGGAGGAAAGCTATATGTATCGGTTTAATGAGGCTAACCTCTAACTCCAGGGACGTAAAACGACCATTTCCAACCAGCCAGTCTAATATTAGTTTTGTTAATAAAAACTACTTTGCAATATACTTTCATTATTTATTTTATATATTTTGGGTCTGAACTAAAATCTGTTAATTATCTTTTGACCTATTTCTCCAAATAATCAGCTAATTCAGTATTTCTTTGTAGAAGATGTTAGGGAGGCACAGCCCGCCTTTACATAGCGGCATTGCTAGGTAGGATTTCCCTATCCTATGTTTCTTCCCTCTCCATATGAACTGCCCTAGTGCAGATTGTAAAGAATTAGTATCTCGTTGACTGAGGAGGAGTGGTAACATCTGCAGAGGGTAAAGGAGTTTAGGCAATGCGATCATCTTAAAAAGGTGAATTCTGCCTGAGAGGGAAAGGGGTAAATTAGCCCAGCCCGATAATAACAGTTTTATATTTTGAACAGTATCCCGAAGGTAAAGGTGGTATAATTTGTTGGGGTTTACATGTATATGAATACCTAGATATTTGAAGGATCCATCCGTAATTTTAAGCCCTGTGTCTGCAAATGTAGTGTTTTGTGTGTTTTGTAACCATGTAACCTCAGATTTGTCAATATTAATTTTGTAACCTAAAAAGGTACAGAAATGATTAATTATGTTGAGAAGACTATTCAAGTTGGTATTAGGGTTATCTACTAAAAGTAGTAAGTCATCTGCATATAGTGACAAGTGTTGAGGATTGTCAAATAAATCCAAACCCTCGCAATTCTGTCTAATGTAGCACGCCAAAGGCTCTATAGCTAAGTCGAACAACAAAGGAGAGAGAGGGCAACCCTGTCTTGTACCCCTCTGCAGCTCGAATGAAGGAGAAAGCCCACCATTAATTATCAGAGATGCCCTAGGAACGCTATATAATCTTTGGAGGAAATCCGTAAAATAATCTGTAAGGCCAAATTTTGCTAAAGATGTCTGTAAGTGGTCCCATTCTATCCTATCAAATGCCCTTTCTGTATCTAATGCTAAAAGGCATGCATCTGGTAGTTTAGTAGGATTTGAGAAATAATTGTTGTACCAATAATAAGATGAGATCGCTAGAGTTTTCCGAATATTTATTACCGAGGATCTGCCTGTTACAAATCCAGTTTGGTCAGTGTGTACAATGGATGGCAGAACCTGTGCTAATCTGTCTGCTAATATTTTGGTAAGTAATTTATAATCTTCATTTAGCAGCGAGATTGGTCTATAGGAAGATATGTGAATAGGGCCTCTATCCGACTTAAGAAAAATACAAATATTGGCTTCTGCATATCTACTGTCCATCTGGGTGGATCCCTCCAGGTAAGCTGTGTATAAGGAAGACAAGGTGGGAGCTATCTCCTTCCCTAGAAGTTTATAAATTCTGAGGGCAAGCCATCAGGGCCTGCAGCTTTCCCGAACTTGGCCTTCCGTATAGCCTTGAGTACCTCTTGTAGGAGTATGCGTTCATTAAGAAGGGATTTTTGCTTATCTGTCAAAGTGGGGAGACGTACATTGTTCCAAAAGTGTTGCTTTGCTTCCAAATTAATATTTTGGCTAATGTATGAGGAGGTATAGTATCTCATTGAGCCACTCTGGGGAGATCTCAAACGTACAGTTAATGGCGACTCGACCATGCAGCCCATCTTTCTTCAAGTGCCTCCTTATTGTGCATCTTGAAACAGCCACACCACATGTCCTGTATTTCACCTGAAGTTATTTGTGGGTTTGTCTTTGCATCCCGAACAACTTTCCTGGCAGTTATGGCTGAAATTTTAGTTGGTCTACCTGACCATGGTTTGGTTTCAACAGAAGCCCTCATTTTCCACTTCTTGATTAGAGTTTGAACACTGCTGATTTGTATTCTCAATTCCTTGGATATCTTTTTATATCCCTTTCCTGTTTTATACAGTTCAACTACCTTTTTCCCGCAGATCCTTTGACAATTCTTTTGCTTTCCCCAGAAACGTCAGTGCAGCACTGGATAAAAGATGCAAGGGTCTGTCAGGAGTCCAGAAACTCATTGACCTTTTATACACACACACTAATTACAAGCAAATAGATCACAGGTGAGGATGGTTACCTGTAATAGCCATTCAAACCCCTTTGTGACAACTTGTGTGCATGTTATCAGGCCAAAATCACCAGGGTATATAAACTTTTGATCAGGGTCATTTGGGTAGTTTCTGTTGTCATTATGATTTAAAAAAATAAACACAGTTAATTGATAATAAATGGCTTCAGCCAAACACTAACCATGAGTGAAATAAAAAATGTTTGTGTTATCATTCATATTCTCTGAAAAATGGCCAAGAAATCATAAATTCTGCCAGGGTATGTAACCTTATGAGCACAACCGTACATTGTTATTTTTTTTATTGACTATACATAACAAAAAATATTTAATGTTTTACAACATATTAATAAACACTTTATAGACAAGACAACTATTTTTTATGTTTATTTTATTGTCCCTTTAATTCAGTTTTGACCATGTCAGAAAAATAAATATTTAAAAAATATATATTTTTACAGATTATTTTTTTAGAGATATTTTTCATAACAGCCTAATAGTAGAATATTCTAACATTGCACAATTCTTCATCATTTCTTTACAAGACATAGAAAAAACAAATGATGCCGTCCTTCTCTGGCAGCTAAAGGTTTAATCTAGGGAATTAGGAAAATCTCCTTTTTACACAGCAGCTTTACCGGTGTCAGGAACCAGATTATGTAATGTACTTTGGCACGGTGAATTGAGGCACTTGGCAGGTTATATGTGCACTTCTATTTGTATCCTGTTGTCCGGATCCTTTAACTAAACTAGATCTTGGTAAACAGTGTTTCATTTACTCACATAATTACTTCATTTGTTAACCCTTTCCTCAGTTGCTCATTCTGTTACGCGGGATTGAAGAAGGAAGATTTATCAATACTTTTTAAAAGATCACTTTTAAACTTTTAAAATTTACATGTACATATGTATGCCTGTAGCGCATATATATATATATATATATATATATATATATATATGTATGTATGTATGTATGTATATATGTATATGTATATATATATATATATATATATATATATGTGTGTGTGTGTCCCTGTAGTGTATATATATATATATATATATGTGTGTGTGCCTGTAGCATAAATATATGTATGTAGGTGTGTGTGTGTATGTAGCATATATATATAAATATAAATAAATATATATATATATATATATATATATATATATATATGTATATATATATATATATATATATATATATATATATATATATATTATGGCTGGGTGATATGGGCAAAAATGAAAATCGTGATTTTGTACCCCAAAAAAATCGCAATTGTGATTTAATCATGATTTTCTTAAAAATTACTAAAACACTCTCATATGACTGCTGCTAGATACAGCTACTGCACATTAGAAGACTTAGATAAAAGCAATAATAAACAAAACGTGGTCAGTTTCATATAATATATAATTCTTCCACGTGGTGGCACAATTACTTATGTACACAACGTACAAAACAGTATCCACATGAAAGCAAGCAGTACAATTAGTGTTTCTATATACAATATGTGGTGAATATTAGAATATGCTCTGTACAGTTGTACAGCTGAACACCACCCGAGCACGAAACTTCATAAGCAACACGGGGTCGTGATCTATATAGAGCTTGTGCTGAAACCCTGCTGATGCCTACGTATCCCATATGTACCAAAATTACACATCCCAGAAATACCCGCGCTGTACCTGTGGCTTTGTGCTCCGTCTGACACCTACATATCCCAAAAGCACTAGCGATAAAAACTAAATAGCCCAATAGTCTCTGTGGTGAGATCCTGCCGAATCCTACATACTCCAGAATTACTAGCGATAGGAACTACATACCCCATTAGTCTCTGCAAGTCTGTGGTGAAATCCTGCCGAAGCCTACATATCCCAGAATTACTAGCGATAGGAACTACATACCCCATTAGTCTCTGCAAGTCTGTGGTGAAATCCTGCCGAAGCCTACATATCCCAGAATTACTAGCGATAGGAACTACATACCCCATTAGTCTCTCTGCAGCACACGGGGAACCAAGGAGAAGGGCACGCAGGTAGCGGATCACTCTGCTGAGCTACCTGGGGTGTGACGTCACTGGCAGGCGGCTTTCCATTCCAGGACACTGCAATGTCCCGGAATAAAGGTGCCCGAGACTGACCTGTACACGGCACAATCGTCATGACGTGATGTCCCCCCAGGTCCTGTCCCCCCATAAAAAACACTGACTCTTGCAGTTTTTAAATCGTGGCGATTAATCACGGTTTAAAACCGCATATGCGGTTAATCGTCCAGCCATAATATATATATATATATATGTGTGTGTGTGTATACCTGTAGCATAAATATGTCTGTATGCCTGTAGCATATATATATATATATATATATATGTGTGTGTGTGTGTTTGTGTATATATATATATATATATATATATATATATATATATATATATGTGTGTGTGTGTGTGTGTGTGTGTGTGTGTGTGTATAATTCAGTTGTAAAATACTTACATTGCAACATTTATTCAAATTTTGAAAAGAGTTTGAGTGTGTGTGTGTGTGTATGTATGTATGTATATGTGTATATATATATATATATATATATATATATATATATATAGATATATATATATATATAGATATACACAGACACACACACATATATATATTTATATATACGTATATATATATATATATATATACACACACACACACATTTACATAAATGCATTCTGACTGTTTCTGTGTGAACCATATTAATCTTTTATTTTATCCAATTCCAAGCCAAATAAAACATAAAAATATAGATATATATTTAGATGAGCTCTTTCTCCAGTGGGGGTAACCTTATCTAATATGGTTCATAGCTGCAGACAGTAATTAGTCCTTGTTGATTTATCTGTTCTCAACATCTTTGTGTTTATTTCATCCCGTTCTCCATTCTGTGTGAGGCTTTTGGCACAGAAAATCCTATTTAATGAATGCCACTTGACCTTAACTCTTACTTTGTTGAATTTCTAGATATTTTATTGCTAATCTAAAATGGCTATTTTACTTTGATGAATGATCTGTTTTCCTGCTTAAATAAATATTTCTCCTTATAGCAGAACATGATTATGACTTTAAAAAAAGTATAGCTAATAGTTTAGAAGATTGGAGTCAGCAGTCTGGATTTATACAAAAACGTATTTTTGTTTCATCCATGAGAAAAATATACAAATTCCTATTGACTTTTCATGAAACAGAAGAGACTTAAAGGGACAGTATACACCAATATTTATATCACTGCATGTAATAGACACTACTTTAAAGAATAATATGCACAGATACTGACATAAAAATCCAGTATAAAACAGTTTAAAAATTTACTTAGAAGCTTCCAGTTTAGCTCTGTTTAAAAGGTTACTAGAACACCCACTGCAAGTTGGAAATAGCAGACACTCCCCCCTCCTCCACCCTTCCTTTGCAAATGAAAAGACCCTTTACACAACAGAAGCAAGCTGGAGTAGGTATCTGTCGGTATTCTCCTAAAACTTTGGGGCTTGGTTAGGAGTCCGAAAATCAGAGCTATGTTATTTAAAAATAAGCAAAACTATACATAAATGGATCATCTACAAAACATTTATGCAAAGAAAAATCGAGTGTATAATGTCCCTTTAAAGGAATATAAAACCCCAAATATTTTTTTCATGATTCAGAAAGAGCAGCAATTTTAAACAACTTTCTAAATTACTTATATTATCAACTTTTCTATGTACTCCTTGATATCTTTTGGTGAAAATTGGGGAATGTAAACATAGGAGCGTGCACATATCTGGAGTACTATATATGGCAGCAGGTTTGCAAGAATGTTATTCATTTGCAAGAGCACTAGATGGCAGCAGTATTATTAAATGTGCTTTGTTCTAGTGATATCCTTTGTTGAAAAAGCATCACTGCACTACTGGGAGCTAGCTGAACACATTTGGTGAGCAAATTACATGAGGCATATATGTGTAGCCACCAATCAGCAGCTAGCGCTCAGCAGTGCATTGCATCTTCTGAGCCTACCTAGGTATGCTTTACAACAAAGGATACAAAAAGAACAAAGCAAGTTAGGTAATAGAAGTAAATTAGAAAGTTGTTTAAAATCCCATGTGTTATCTGAATCGTGTTTTTTTTACTGTCCCTTTAATATCCCTTTAATGTATTAAACCAAGTTAATGGGCATTTAAGTTTTATATTTGTTTTTGTAAAACGCATGTTCCTGTCCTCAATAAAATCACAAATCTATGTATTGTATTGTTCTTGTCCTTGTGTGCTGTGTCATCGTCCGATATATGGCCATATTACAAGTGGAGCGGTTTTTAACCACGCCGGGTAGCACTTGTATTACAAGTTGAAAGTAAAATGTTTTCTCATGAGTGCTTACCCAATGCATGCAAAAAGATGGACTTAAAATATCGTTCTAACGTATTCCCCTATAGCAGTCAATAGAGCACAAAAAGTGGAAAAAAGTGTTAACACCCTACTTGTGCGTTAACCCAATCGCATATTCTCAAATGCGCTAACCTGACCGGAAACTATGTATATTTCACATTCTAATGTTCTTCACATGGCAGAATGTTCCATTTATTCATATATATATATATATATATATATATGTTGGGTTTTTTGCAGAAATATATGTGTGTGTATATAAGTATATATGGGAAAAAAGGGGCAACCAGACGTGGACTCCTTGCTCAGTGTGCTTAGAGGAATATGGCTACACCTCACTGACGAGGCCCAGTGAAGGCTGAAACGATCGTCTGGGGTTGCTGTGTTCAGAGAGTAATTACCTGGTATTTCGGTGCCGTAATAGGCGGGATCAGACTGATATACTACAGGAAATTTCTTCTCTGTGAAAAGCATTACTGGGCTAAAAAGCTGCACCCAGGTGGTAAATCGCCATAGAACAGGCTAACAATGCTAATGAGCCAGTTTTTCGTTCCTGTGAGTGCACTTCTCTCTCTATGTATTTAGTCTCCCTATGGGGAAAAAAGGGGCAACCAAACGTGGACTCCTTGCTCAGTGTGCTTAGAGGAATATGGCTACACCTCACTGATGAGGCCCAATGAAGGCCGAAATGATCATCTGGGGTTGCTGTGTTCCTTGTTCAGAGAGGAATTGCCTGGTATTTCGGCGCTAGACTGACTGTAATAGGCGGGATCAGACTGATATACTACAGGAAAGTTCCACTCTGTGAAAAGCATTACTGGGCTAAAAGAAGCTGCACCCAGGTGGTAAATCGCCATAGAACAGACTAACAATGGTATTGAGCCAGTTGTTCGTTCCTGTGAGTGTGCTTCTCTCTGTGTGTACATATATATATATATATATGGAATGTGTGTGTGTGAGCAGTTTGTGCCTAGGGATGGGTTGTGCACAAACATTTATTTCCTGCTCAAATTAACATCAGTATAAATAGCTTGAACTCACCCTTTTACATATGAAAATATATGTGTGACATCCGTTATTTCTGCTCTTTCACACGCATGCTAAAAATGCTTTACATTTAATCTAGACTCTGATGCGATTGCTTGATCATTGCAATAGGTCATTTATATTTGTCCCAGAAGAAAAAGATAATCCGTGGTCCAGCAACTTTATTAACCTTTTAACGCCGTTATGCCGTTCTATTCCGTCATATTTACACTGGGCTTTAAAGCCGTTATGACGGAATAGAACGTCATATCAAACGGCTGTCCTGAAGCCTTCTGCGCTTCAAGGACTTGATCGCGGTCTGGAGGGCGTTCCTAGGGTTGTAGGGACGCCCCCCAGATGCGATCCAATAATTGAAATCTCGCGATCGTATGCACGATCGCGTAGTTTCAATTTGTCTACATCGGAACAGGTGTTCCGATGTAGACACTTTAACCCTGTCACGAAAGGGTTAAAAAGCATTTCCTGGGCTAAAAAAGAAAAGAAAGTTCTGCCATAAACAAATAAACAACAAAAGAATGCACTGACTATAACAATAATGACCATGTTCAAATCCCTTAGAGAGATGTGCACTCATGTTAATCTAGTTTTGTAACACAAGTGGTTAATTGTGCATATGTCCTCTATTTTATTGCTATATACTATTGTAGGAGATTAAACACAAAGGGCTAGATTACAAGTGCAGCGCTAATTTATCACGCGCCCGGAAATGGGCAAATTCTCCCGCGCGATAAATAACCAGCCATTACAAGTGCTGGTTAATTTTCTAAAAGTGCCCCAACTACCTCCAAAATACAGTGTACTTTTTTTTATTTAAAACAAAAAATTAGCTTATTTTTTTTTTAATTTAAAAAAGAAAAAAAAAAACTGTATGAAGCTCGCGAGTGTGGGGTGTTAAAAAGAAAAAAAAAACAGCACTGAAAAGTGCCTTTACATTTGAGGTCTATGGGAACTGTTTGTTACCAGTAAATATATATTTATATGCTTTTATTCATATTTATGTGTTAATATATGTATATACACATATGAACACATAAATATATATATATATAAATTCATAGACATATATATTTAACATTTGCTGCCCATTGCTGTGCTACTTACCCCCTTCGCAGTGCTAGGTTCTCATGCCGTGTCTCACGGAGCCTATGGATGCGTACTCTATTGAGCGCAAAGTTTCCATGAAATGCATACGCAAGCTCACGATCGCATTGCGAACCACTTAAAATACCAGCGCACAATTGTGTGTGCTGGTATTATGAGTGGAGCACAAATATTGCGATCATGAAAGCGCAATTTTGCGCTCCACTTCTAATATGGCCCTAAATTTATATTATTAGTATAGTACTGAGGTTTATTCTCCCTCCTCCCTCTAATCTGGGTGCCGTCATGTTGAAATCTATCTTTCCTTACATTCCAGTGCTGACTTGTTTGCTCGTGTGCAGTAACTCTTCTTCAGACACCGGTAGTGTAACTTAGGTTCCAAAATGGCAGCTCCCATGATTAGAGGGAGGTGCATGAAATGTATTTAGTGTTTAGTGTCCCTTTAAAAGAGAGGAATCAGACAATATACAGACCCTTCAATCTGTGATGTAATTGCTTAATCCCTGAAATTAGAGCATGATTGTTACTAACCACTATATTGTTTTTTTTATAAGCGTTCAACACAATTTGCATTGTTTTGATGTCCAGGGACATACCCTTTGAAAAAGATTTCACGTCCCTTTTAATTAAACATTTGATGTGAAGAATAAATGTTGCATTAAATTTCAATTTAATTCAGTTAAGAGGAGGACTTGTGATAAAAGGCTTTACAAGTGAAACTTCCACAGCATAAACTTAAGTAGCATATACCTTTTAAAGGAATAGCAAAGTCTAGATTAAATTTACACGATTCAGACAGAGAATGTAACTTTGTTTTATTAATTTTATAATAATTTTACATATTCTGATGCATCTTTCTATGTATTAATTCATAAATATTAGATAAAAAAATATATATAAATATAGACAAAATATAAATCATTCTTCCAATAATTTAGATCAGTGTTGAGAGATCCTCAGGTGTGCTGCGGCACACTAGTGTGCTGTGAGAGATCCTCAGGTGTGCCGCGGCACAATAGTGTGCTGTGAGAGATCCTCAGGTGTGCCGCGGCACACTAGTGTGCTGTGAGAGATCCTCAGGTGTGCCGCGGCACAATAGTGTGCTGTGAGAGATCCTCAGGTGTGCTGCGGCACACTAGTGTGCTGTGAGAGATCCTCAGGTGTGCCGCGGCACAATAGTGTGCTGTGAGAGATCCTCAGGTGTGCCGCGGCACAATAGTGTGCTGTGAGAGATCCTCAGGTGTGCCGCGGCACACTAGTGTGCTGTGAGAGATCCTCAGGTGTGCCGCGGCACAATAGTGTGCTGTGAGAGATCCTCAGGTGTGCCGCGGCAGACTGACAATAGTGTGACATATTTTTTAAATTTTGCTTGTTTTTTATTCCCAGTGCAGGGGTGTCCCTCTTTCAAATTTTGAAATATTGAGAGGTATGTTACAGACTCATCAGGCAGACAGGCAGGCATCATTTACAACCATGACATATTGACATTCATTCACAGACAGTCATTATGATTGTTTGTGAATGAATGTCAATATGTCGCTTATAGTTTGTAGGAGGCATGGCATGACAGCACAATACATACAGTATGTGTGTATATATGTGTGTGTGTATATGTATGTATGTATGTATGTATGTGTGTATGTATGTATGTATGTGTGTATGTGTATATATATATATATATATATATATATATATATATATATATATATATATATATATATATATATATATATATATATATGCTGTATTAGGCTACAATGTGTGATTTTTTTAAAAATTTTGGGATGGTGGTGTGCCACAGGATTTTTTTATGTAAAAAAGTGTGCCACAGCAAAAAAAAGTTGGAAAATCACTGATTTAGATTATCCTTTATCATCTCTGTCCACTCTTTATAATTCTGGAATATCCTGTTCTTTCCCTGTATCTTAATATTAAAGGGACATGAAACCCACATTTTTTTTTCTTCATTCTTCCGACAGAACATGTGATTTTAAACAACTTTCTAATTTACTTCTATTTCTAGTTTGCTTCATTCTCTTGGTATCCTTAATTGAAAAGCATACCTAGGTAGGCTCAGAAACAGCAAAGGATTACTGGGAGCAAGCTGCTGATTGGCGGCTGCAGAAAAATGCCTCTTTTTATTGTTTCACTGGATGTGTTCAGCTAGCTCCTAGTAGTGCATAGCTGCTTCTTTAACAAAGTATTCAGAGAGAATGAAGCAGATTTAGAAGTAAATTGTAAAGTTGTTTAGCATCGCATACTCTGTTTGAATCATGAAAGAAACATTTTGGATTTCATGTCCCTTTAATGATTTGGCATTGTTGACCATTATCATTTAGCTTTATTTTTTTTATTTATTTTTTTACATCGTTGGTTTAAAATTGCTATTAAAAAAAATCAGTCACTACTGAATTAAAGGGACATAATACTCATTTGCTAAATCACTTGAAACTGATGCAGTATAACTGTAAAAAGCTGACAGGAAAATATCACCTGAGCATCTCTATGTAAAAAAAGAAGATATTTTACCGCACAACTTCCTCAGCTCAGCAGAGTAAGTTCTGTGTAAAAAGTTATACTCAGCTGCAGGTAAAAAAAATAAATAAATGAAGAAATGAACAGCAGCCAATCAGCATCAGCAGTGCTAAGGTCATGAACTCTTACTGTGATCTCATGAGATTTTACTTAACTCTCATGAGATTTCATAGTAAGCTTCCTTTACCTGATTGGTGAAATAATATGAGAGTGCACAATGCTAGTCCCTTCAGATGTCCCAGGACAGACACACTAATATGCTGCTTAGAAATCCTTTACAATGGGAGGTGGCTACTGAGGAACTTTTGAGGTAAAATATCTTTCTTTTTTACATAGAGATGTTCAGGTGATATTTTCTAATCAGCTTTTTACAGCTATGCTGCATCACTTTCAAGTGTTTAAACATTTGGGTATTATGGCCCTTTAACAACCATATTTTGTAACCCATGTATCACATTTTTCCAAAAATTGCTTAGTAATGGGAAGGACCAGAGGATGTGCTCCAAAAAAATTCCTCCAGCAAAATACAGAAGTGTTCTTTGTTCTCTGGTATCCTTTGTTGAAAAAATCATGTACATATCTTACACTACAGGGAGCTAGCTGGTGATTGGTGGTTACATCCATTTATGTCTTGTCATTGGCTTATCTGTTGTGTTCAGCTAGCTCCCAGTAGTGCATTGCTGCTCTAGAAATTACTTTTTACACTTTTAGATCTTTTTAATACTAAGGCACTAAACATTTCTAGTTAAAGGGATATTCCAGTCAAAATTTAAATGCACAAAGATTTATTAAATCTTTGAATAGAAAGATATTTGCAATATGCATGTATTGGCAAAAATGCTTCTAGTATGTTATTAATGTTTTAGTGTTAATATTTTTATCTGCACGTGCACGTGAAGCATAGCAAGATATTTTAAATAATGTAGCTGCTCAGATCATCACTGGGGCTTGTATCATGTCAGCAATTAACAAATTGAGTCATTACCAGATTGTACATTCATACACTTTGCTTCCGATCTGAGCTATGTGCCCCCTTTTGGGCGATCAAGAGAAGAAGACAGCGTGTGACAGAATCGGACTAAAGGATTTCTCAGCTTGCAAACAGGTGGCAACTGTGATCATTTGCAAACATAATGTTATCCAAACGCAATCAACTTCTGGGGCATGATCATTAATTCCATATCTTGAAAGCTAATGCCGCTTGGCTTTAACAAGATCTTTAGGCAGGTCGTTAAAAAGACACCCGTAGAGAGGATGTCTCATTGCAGGTAGCTGCTCTTTAATTTGCATTTTTTGTGCCCTGGAGTTGCCAGCGATAGGTGCAGTGCCAGCAGTCAGAACACTCTTATTTTATACAGTAATTGAAAGCGTGTTCTTTTTATATACGTGTATATGCCCTGTGTGTTTTTCATGCCCACGTCTATTAGCGTTTTTTATGAGCCAGGGGACACTTCAAACTCTTAGTTAATTGCGCTCTTAATTATACTTGTCAGCGCACTGCATTAACCCTTTCGTTTCTTTTAACTCTGTTGGTTCATGCTGTGAACACTTTATATGAAGAGAGTACGAACAACCGGATTTTGTAGCTTTTCCTTGAATGGGAATTAAAGTTAAATTCTAAAGACCGCTGCTTCATAACCCTGTCCGCCTGCTCTGAGCAGGCAGACAGGAATCGCCGGAAATCAACCCGATCGAATACGATCGGGTTGATTGACACCTCCCTGCTGGCGGCCGATTGGCCGCGAGTCAGCAGGGGGCGGCGTTGCACCAGCAGCTCTTGTGTGCTGTTGGTGCAATGCTGAATACGGAGAGCGTATTGCTCTCCGCATTTAGCGAGGTCTTGCGGACCTGATCCGCAGTGTCAGATCAGGTCCGCAAGACCTTTGGTAAATTGGGGCCGTAGTATTTTTATGAGCCTGGGTAGGCTCAGGAGAGCTTAGGAACATATATATTTATGTAAAACATAAAGAATCCCAGCCACTGAGTCTTAGAATCAAGAAGTTTTTATTCTTCAACAAAAGATATGATCGAATTGATCTTTCACAAAATGTAATCATAATCATCAGGGTACCATCAGGTGTAGGTTCAC
Organism: Bombina bombina; assembly: GCF_027579735.1. NCBI lineage: Eukaryota > Metazoa > Chordata > Amphibia > Anura > Bombinatoridae > Bombina > Bombina bombina. Next base: position 29,741,289 of record NC_069510.1, on the reverse strand, counting down.
TCAGATCCACACATACCCCATCCACCAAACACATCCGTATCTAACCCTCACCCAAAAAGGAAAAAACATCAAAACAAACATCAGAAAAATAAATGAAAAAAGTATATTATCACTCCCAGGGCGTCCCCAGGGAGTGAATCTTGACACCACCCACTAAGGACTAAATAGGATTGAGAACCGTGAAGAGTGTCCACTAGATCCGTAACTCTGTAATATTATATGGAACAAGAGTGTCTCGTACTATTGTGGAAACTCCTCAAACAAGAATGTCTTGTGTGTTACAAAACTTCCAACTGCAACAATGTATATCTGTTTGAAACCATCAGCAATTATCTTCTTGCCACTATGTGAAAGTGGTCACAGGAAACATAACATGTTACAGTATTTGTAATCCATCACAATGAATGCTGGTAACGACTATCGTGACAAGTCTTGTAATTATAAAAGTATTACGGTTCAAATGTCCCTTACACCTGGCGTGCCACTGACCATGAACTGTGTTGCGGGGAGCTGCAAACGTACTATCGGCCCAAACACACACCCTCTTCACACTTCACTCACGGTAACGTGCACTATGTCTTCCTTGTAATGCCTTTATTGCAGAGGATGCAGTACATTCCACATTTTCCTTTTTACCAAAACTGCGAGTATCTCATACCCTCATGGCAGTTGATGGCCTTTAATGTGTTGTGAATCAAGCAATTGCTTAAACAGCCGTGTTACCTCCTTCAGCATATGTGTGCATCTATCGGTAGTGCCGTGAGGCTCTCTATCTTCAGTGTGGTTCTATGGGCCCCCCAGTGAAAGAATCTGGTCTCACCTCGCAATTACTATGGCTCAGATAGCACGGTATCCAGGTGTCTGTGGTGGCGTCTCCTCGTTCCGACGCGCGTTTCGGGACTCCGCCCCTTTCTCAAGGAATTTACAGGTGATGGGGTGGAGGTGTGATTGAAATAGGATCAAATGTAATCTTATTGGCTAATAGCATACACACCCCCACTCTAACGTCACATTCTACACACGTATTAGTGGAAATATGGCTTGGTTAAAAAACGAATGAATCTAAGACTCACGAATGGCTAGTGTTCACTTCCGAGCAAGTGCTGAACAATCTCCACATTATAGACATAACAATAATACGCCAGTACACAGTATCTACAAACGAAAACGCTGTACGCTACGCATTTAGGGAGTTATCAATATAAAAATATTCTCGACTGTTTTCCATTACTATTCTGTACCTGCTGTCTACAATCGTAACTTAGACAGTACATTCCCTCACATTAGTATTTTCATATAAGATGGGATTGTTCAATATAAGCGGTCCCTTTACGGGATACCTTATTTACATGCTAAATTCTAAAGACTATATGCAGTCAACTTAGACAAAACATGTCCCAAGGGTCTCAGAAAGAACTATTATAAACCTATTCAATGCTGGTTCTCACAGTCATATTTTATATAACAAAAAGAGTCATACAGAAGGAACTCCCCTTATGTAATCAGTCCTACTTTAACATATATGCAGGATAGATAGTGAGTTCTATACAAAGGGGACTGGATATCATGTATCATATTAAATTATCACCGGACTATCACGTCGTGTGTCAAAACCATATGCATTATTGAATCGTAATGTCCAGAAATCGCAATTATTTAAACCTTTCCCTACCTCTCTTCAGTTATTTATATCTTAGAGAAGGACATAGTCTTGAGAAAGCAATTCACCATTTGAGAACTGTGAAAAGCTCAGATGAAATTCCCCCAGGATATGTCTCTATTGAGACCTTTGGGGACCATGGTATCCAATTGTTTGATCCATAGTGCCTCCTTACGGAATAGTATTTTCTGTCGGTCACCTCCTCTCCGTAAGGGAGAGACCCCATCAATAACTTGAAACCTTAATTGGCTCTTGTTGTGTGCCAATCGTGTGAAATGATGGGCCACAGGTGCATCCTCGTCATCCTTACCTATGGCTGATTTGTGCTGACGTATCCTATCACGGACCGTCTGTGTGGTCTCCCCTACATATGCCAGGCCACATGGGCACTTAATGACATATATCACATATTTGGAGTTGCAGGAGAACCTACCATTGATCGGAATCCTTTTGCCTGATAGGGGATGGGTAACGTGATCCCCTTGTAACATCGAATGACAAAGGGCACAGTTCATGCAGGGGAAGGAACCTTTCTTATTGATTGTAATTGGTTTTCTCATGGTACCCCAATCAGCCCGTATCAGTTCATCTTTCAGGTTTTTATTTCTCCGGAAGGAGAATAGTGGAGTCTCATTAAAGATCTTACCCACATGTATATCCTCTCTTAGTAAGTGCCAGTGTTGTAAGATTATCCTTTTAAAGACCTTACTATGTGACCCAAAGTGACTCACAAAGGGCACCGAAATTTTTTTAGCTTCACGAGTAGTCTTACTCAATAGGCTAGCCCTGTCAATGTTCAGTACTTTATTCATGTTTTCTTCCAGAATTTGCACTGGATATCCTCTGTCTAAAATTTTTTTAGACATTTCCTCCAATCTCTGTAGGCAAATTACTGGATCATCCACAATCCTTTTAGTCTGCAGAAGTTCGCCTAATGGAAGATTTTTGATCAGAGAGGGGGGATGGAAACTTTCATACCGTAGGGTATTGTTCCGATCCGTTTCTTTCGAAAATAAGTCACTTCTGAGTTTCTGATCTACAATCGATATCATGGTATCTAAAAAGCTTACCTTGGACTTACTTGCTTCCATAGTAAACTTGAGAGAAACATGTGCCGAATTAAGTTTTGATACAAATTGTGTCAGACCATCATCACTGCCCGTCCAAATAAAGAAGACGTCATCTATGTAACGATACCAGCCTAAAATAAATTTCTTATAGCCTTCATCCTTATAGACCACATCTTCCTCAAACTTCCCTACAAATAAGTTCGCATAAGTAGGTGCTACATTTGAGCCCATGGCCGTTCCTTGTTTTTGGACATAGAACGTATCTTCAAATAGAAAGAAATTTTCATACAGAATAATCTTTAAGAGATCTTTGATAAATCTTCTTTCACTCGGGGAATATAAGTTGTCCTTGTCCAGAAAATAGAATATTCCCTCTATTCCTAACTCATGAGGAATCGAAGTATAAAGACTAGCTATGTCCATTGTTACAAGTTGGCTGTCCTTTGGAACCACCAATGAAGATATCTTGCACAAAAAGTCAGTCGTATCCTGTAAGTACGAACTCAAATAACCTAACAAAGGTCTAATGAGTTGATCCAAGAATACTGCTAACGGTTGAAACATTGAATCCGTGCCTGCGACAATAGGTCGACCGGGAGGGTCAAGGAGTCTTTTATGTATCTTGGGTAATACATAAAATACCGGTATAATTGGATGTTCTTTAATCAGGAATTTCGCCTGTTTCTTAGTAATGATATCCGAGGCTAAGGATTCCTCAATTATCTTGTTGATCTTGTTTTTCACCCTCAATGTAGGGTCGGCCGTCAATTTAGCATAATTATCTGTATCTTGTAATTGGCGGAGGACCTCCTCCTTGTATTTGTTCTTATGCATGATAACCAGGGCACCGCCCTTGTCAGCTGGCTTCAGGATCAAGTCCTCATTTTTCTGAATGGATGCCAGTGCTAATTTCTCTTGTTTAGAGATGTTAGACTTAATTTTTGTACGGAAGTTTTTTTTAAATTTTTCAAAATCCTTTTTAATTAAAGTGATATACGCTTCAACTGAAGCATTCGTGTGAGGAGGATTGAAAGTACTCTTAGGTCTAATGTTTCGTACATGAAATTGAAATGGACTGTTAGGCTCAATTGTGTTGACGTCTTCTTTATTCGCAAAAAAGCTCTTTAATCTTAGATTCCTAAAGAAACGATGAAGGTCACATTCTAGTTCAAAAAAGTCTGGGGTTGTAGTAGGGACAAAAGATAATCCCTTTTGTAATACCCCTCTAACTGCCTCATTGATCTCAATCCCGGATATATTAACTACTAAACTCTCTGCTCTCTCCGATTCTGTCGGGTTGAGATCTGGTATGTTGTGTCTCCGGTGTTTCCTCCCCCCCCCTCCTCTTCCTCTTCTTCGATTCCTTGTTCCACGTCCTCTTAAGGGAAAAGGGATTGAGGAGTCACTGAAATCACTATCAGATGAGGATTCTCCTGGGAAATTATATACTTGTGTCCCTCTTCTAAATCTTCTAAAAGGTGTAAAATCTGGGTTACGCCATCTGTAGACTTTATTATTTTGATAATCAGTGAGGTCTCTCTGAAATTTCTTATATTTCTTACTCTCTAAGCTTTTTTTAAAGATAGAAAGGTCACTATCCAGCTTAGATTTAAAATTACTGAAGTCTGTTTCAGACTTTAACTCCTTAAGAGATAGTTCCACCTTATCTATCTCCTGCTGCATTTTGGGTAGTTCCTTCTGTATGTACTCTATTGTCAAAATCAGGATATCATAGGAGCATTTATTTAAAATGCCCTCAAATTTGTCACAGTATTCTGAGTTTTCCCTAAATAATGTGGGATGAAGATGACTTCTGAGACCCCTTGGAATACGCTTCTGTCTGAAATACTCAGCCAGGGTAACTGAATGTAATTCGTATACAATTTTCTGCTTAATCATCTGTTCTAAACTCGGCGGTTCCTTAACATCAGGCTCATTATTCAAAAAATCTCTGTTGCCAACACATAAAGTAGCTATTCGTGAGGCATCCAAATCTGAGTAAGCAAACATCTTAGTCCCTTCCATCGTACTCATCAAATGTGAGTGTGCACGTCACAGACCAAATTAATATATGCGATAAAGTGTGACCGCACCACCCTTTCTAGTTAGTATGCTCAGGCACGGGATAAAGTCCGGTCATAGACTATATAATAATAAAACATAAAGAATCCCAGCCACTGAGTCTTAGAATCAAGAAGTTTTTATTCTTCAACAAAAGATATGATCGAATTGATCTTTCACAAAATGTAATCATAATCATCAGGGTACCATCAGGTGTAGGTTCACTCAGATCCACACATACCCCATCCACCAAACACATCCGTATCTAACCCTCACCCAAAAAGGAAAAAACATCAAAACAAACATCAGAAAAATAAATGTAAAAAGTATATTATCACTCCCAGGGCGTCCCCAGGGAGTGAATCTTGACACCACCCACTAAGGACTAAATAGGATTGAGAACCGTGAAGAGTGTCCACTAGATCCGTAACTCTGTAATATTATATGGAACAAGAGTGTCTCGTACTATTGTGGAAACTCCTCAAACAAGAATGTCTCGTGTGTTACAAAACTTCCAACTGCAACAATGTATATCTGTTTGAAACCATCAGCAATTATCTTCTTGCCACTATGTGAAACACATTAAAGGCCATCAACTGCCATGAGGGTATGAGATACTCGCAGTTTTGGTAAAAAGGAAAATGTGGAATGTACTGTATCCTCTGCAATAAAGGCATTACAAGGAAGACATAGTGCACGTTACCGTGAGTGAAGTGTGAAGAGGGTGTGTGTTTGGGCCGATAGTACGTTTGCAGCTCCCCGCAACACAGTTCATGGTCAGTAGCACGCCAGGTGTAAGGGACATTTGAACCGTAATACTTTTATAATTACAAGACTTGTCACGATAGTCGTTACCAGCATTCATTGTGATGGATTACAAATACTGTAACATGTTATGTTTCCTGTGACCACTTTCACATAGTGGCAAGAAGATAATTGCTGATGGTTTCAAACAGATATACATTGTTGCAGTTGGAAGTTTTGTAACACACGAGACATTCTTGTTTGAGGAGTTTCCACAATAGTACGAGACACTCTTGTTCCATATTATATTACAGAGTTACGGATCTAGTGGACACTCTTCACGGTTCTCAATCCTATTTAGTCCTTAGTGGGTGGTGTCAAGATTCACTCCCTGGGGACGCCCTGGGAGTGATAATATACTTTTTACATTTATTTTTCTGATTCTAAGACTCAGTGGCTGGGATTCTTTATGTTTTATTATTATATAGTCTATGACCGGACTTTATCCCGTGCCTGAGCATACTAACTAGAGAGGGTGGTGCGGTCACACTTTATCGCATATATTAATTTGGTCTGTGACGTGCACACTCACATTTGATGAGTACGATGGAAGGGACTAAGATGTTTGCTTACTCAGATTTGGATGCCTCACGAATAGCTACTTTATGTGTTGGCAACAGAGATTTTTTGAATAATGAGCCTGATGTTAAGGAACCGCCGAGTTTAGAACAGATGATTAAGCAGAAAATTGTATACGAATTACATTCAGTTACCCTGGCTGAGTATTTCAGACAGAAGCGTATTCCAAGGGGTCTCAGAAGTCATCTTCATCCCACATTATTTAGGGAAAACTCAGAATACTGTGACAAATTTGAGGGCATTTTAAATAAATGCTCCTATGATATCCTGATTTTGACAATAGAGTACATACAGAAGGAACTACCCAAAATGCAGCAGGAGATAGATAAGGTGGAACTATCTCTTAAGGAGTTAAAGTCTGAAACAGACTTCAGTAATTTTAAATCTAAGCTGGATAGTGACCTTTCTATCTTTAAAAAAAGCTTAGAGAGTAAGAAATATAAGAAATTTCAGAGAGACCTCACTGATTATCAAAATAATAAAGTCTACAGATGGCGTAACCCAGATTTTACACCTTTTAGAAGATTTAGAAGAGGGACACAAGTATATAATTTCCCAGGAGAATCCTCATCTGATAGTGATTTCAGTGACTCCTCAATCCCTTTTCCCTTAAGAGGACGTGGAACAAGGAATCGAAGAAGAGGAAGAGGAGGGGGGGGAGGAAACACCGGAGACACAACATACCAGATCTCAACCCGACAGAATCGGAGAGAGCAGAGAGTTTAGTAGTTAATATATCCGGGATTGAGATCAATGAGGCAGTTAGAGGGGTATTACAAAAGGGATTATCTTTTGTCCCTACTACAACCCCAGACTTTTTTGAACTAGAATGTGACCTTCATCGTTTCTTTAGGAATCTAAGATTAAAGAGCTTTTTTGCGAATAAAGAAGACGTCAACACAATTGAGCCTAACAGTCCATTTCAATTTCATGTACGAAACATTAGACCTAAGAGTACTTTCAATCCTCCTCACACGAATGCTTCAGTTGAAGCGTATATCACTTTAATTAAAAAGGATTTTGAAAAATTTAAAAAAAACTTCCGTACAAAAATTAAGTCTAACATCTCTAAACAAGAGAAATTAGCACTGGCATCCATTCAGAAAAATGAGGACTTGATCCTGAAGCCAGCTGACAAGGGCGGTGCCCTGGTTATCATGCATAAGAACAAATACAAGGAGGAGGTCCTCCGCCAATTACAAGATACAGATAATTATGCTAAATTGACGGCCGACCCTACATTGAGGGTGAAAAACAAGATCAACAAGATAATTGAGGAATCCTTAGCCTCGGATATCATTACTAAGAAACAGGCGAATTTCCTGATTAAAGAACATCCAATTATACCGGTATTTTATGTATTACCCAAGATACATAAAAGACTCCTTGACCCTCCCGGTCGACCTATTGTCGCAGGCACGGATTCAATGTTTCAACCGTTAGCAGTATTCTTGGATCAACTCATTAGACCTTTGTTAGGTTATTTGAGTTCGTACTTACAGGATACGACTGACTTTTTGTGCAAGATATCTTCATTGGTGGTTCCAAAGGACAGCCAACTTGTAACAATGGACATAGCTAGTCTTTATACTTCGATTCCTCATGAGTTAGGAATAGAGGGAATATTCTATTTTCTGGACAAGGACAACTTATATTCCCCGAGTGAAAGAAGATTTATCAAAGATCTCTTAAAGATTATTCTGTATGAAAATTTCTTTCTATTTGAAGATATGTTCTATGTCCAAAAACAAGGAACGGCCATGGGCTCAAATGTAGCACCTACTTATGCGAACTTATTTGTAGGGAAGTTTGAGGAAGATGTGGTCTATAAGGATGAAGGCTATAAGAAATTTATTTTAGGCTGGTATCGTTACATAGATGACGTCTTCTTTATTTGGACGGGCAGTGATGATGGTCTGACACAATTTGTATCAAAACTTAATTCGGCACATGTTTCTCTCAAGTTTACTATGGAAGCAAGTAAGTCCAAGGTAAGCTTTTTAGATACCATGATATCGATTGTAGATCAGAAACTCAGAAGTGACTTATTTTCGAAAGAAACGGATCGGAACAATACCCTACGGTATGAAAGTTTCCATCCCCCCTCTCTGATCAAAAATCTTCCATTAGGCGAACTTCTGCGGACTAAAAGGATTGTGGATGATCCAGTAATTTGCCTACAGAGATTGGAGGAAATGTCTAAAAAAATTTTAGACAGAGGATATCCAGTGCAAATTCTGGAAGAAAACATGAATAAAGTACTGAACATTGACAGGGCTAGCCTATTGAGTAAGACTACTTGTGAAGCTAAAAATTTTTCGGTGCCCTTTGTGAGTCACTTTGGGTCACATAGTAAGGTCTTTAAAAGGATAATCTTACAACACTGGCACTTACTAAGAGAGGATATACATGTGGGTAAGATCTTTAATGAGACTCCACTATTCTCCTTCCGGAGAAATAAAAACCTGAAAGATGAACTGATACGGGCTGATTGGGGTACCATGAGAAAACCAATTACAATCAATAAGAAAGGTTCCTTCCCCTGCATGAACTGTGCCCTTTGTCATTCGATGTTACAAGGGGATCACGTTACCCATCCCCTATCAGGCAAAAGGATTCCGATCAATGGTAGGTTCTCCTGCAACTCCAAATATGTGATATATGTCATTAAGTGCCCATGTGGCCTGGCATATGTAGGGGAGACCACACAGACGGTCCGTGATAGGATACGTCAGCACAAATCAGCCATAGGTAAGGATGACGAGGATGCACCTGTGGCCCATCATTTCACACGATTGGCACACAACAAGAGCCAATTAAGGTTTCAAGTTATTGATGGGGTCTCTCCCTTACGGAGAGGAGGTGACCGACAGAAAATACTATTCCGTAAGGAGGCACTATGGATCAAACAATTGGATACCATGGTCCCCAAAGGTCTCAATAGAGACATATCCTGGGGGAATTTCATCTGAGCTTTTCACAGTTCTCAAATGGTGAATTGCTTTCTCAAGACTATGTCCTTCTCTAAGATATAAATAACTGAAGAGAGGTAGGGAAAGGTTTAAATAATTGCGATTTCTGGACATTACGATTCAATAATGCATATGGTTTTGACACACGACGTGATAGTCCGGTGATAATTTAATATGATACATGATATCCAGTCCCCTTTGTATAGAACTCACTATCTATCCTGCATATATGTTAAAGTAGGACTGATTACATAAGGGGAGTTCCTTCTGTATGACTCTTTTTGTTATATAAAATATGACTGTGAGAACCAGCATTGAATAGGTTTATAATAGTTCTTTCTGAGACCCTTGGGACATGTTTTGTCTAAGTTGACTGCATATAGTCTTTAGAATTTAGCATGTAAATAAGGTATCCCGTAAAGGGACCGCTTATATTGAACAATCCCATCTTATATGAAAATACTAATGTGAGGGAATGTACTGTCTAAGTTACGATTGTAGACAGCAGGTACAGAATAGTAATGGAAAACAGTCGAGAATATTTTTATATTGATAACTCCCTAAATGCGTAGCGTACAGCGTTTTCGTTTGTAGATACTGTGTACTGGCGTATTATTGTTATGTTTATAATGTGGAGATTGTTCAGCACTTGCTCGGAAGTGAACACTAGCCATTCGTGAGTCTTAGATTCATTCGTTTTTTAACCAAGCCATATTTCCACTAATACGTGTGTAGAATGTGACGTTAGAGTGGGGGTGTGTATGCTATTAGCCAATAAGATTACATTTGATCCTATTTCAATCACACCTCCACCCCATCACCTGTAAATTCCTTGAGAAAGGGGCGGAGTCCCGAAACGCGCGTCGGAACGAGGAGACGCCACCACAGACACCTGGATACCGTGCTATCTGAGCCATAGTAATTGCGAGGTGAGACCAGATTCTTTCACTGGGGGGCCCATAGAACCACACTGAAGATAGAGAGCCTCACGGCACTACCGATAGATGCACACATATGCTGAAGGAGGTAACACGGCTGTTTAAGCAATTGCTTGATTCACAACACATTAAAGGCCATCAACTGCCATGAGGGTATGAGATACTCGCAGTTTTGGTAAAAAGGAAAATGTGGAATGTACTGTATCCTCTGCAATAAAGGCATTACAAGGAAGACATAGTGCACGTTACCGTGAGTGAAGTGTGAAGAGGGTGTGTGTTTGGGCCGATAGTACGTTTGCAGCTCCCCGCAACACAGTTCATGGTCAGTAGCACGCCAGGTGTAAGGGACATTTGAACCGTAATACTTTTATAATTACAAGACTTGTCACGATAGTCGTTACCAGCATTCATTGTGATGGATTACAAATACTGTAACATGTTATGTTTCCTGTGACCACTTTCACATAGTGGCAAGAAGATAATTGCTGATGGTTTCAAACAGATATACATTGTTGCAGTTGGAAGTTTTGTAACACACGAGACATTCTTGTTTGAGGAGTTTCCACAATAGTACGAGACACTCTTGTTCCATATAATATTACAGAGTTACGGATCTAGTGGACACTCTTCACGGTTCTCAATCCTATTTAGTCCTTAGTGGGTGGTGTCAAGATTCACTCCCTGGGGACGCCCTGGGAGTGATAATATACTTTTTTCATTTATTTTTCTGATGTTTGTTTTGATGTTTTTTCCTTTTTGGGTGAGGGTTAGATACGGATGTGTTTGGTGGATGGGGTATGTGTGGATCTGAGTGAACCTACACCTGATGGTACCCTGATGATTATGATTACATTTTGTGAAAGATCAATTCGATCATATCTTTTGTTGAAGAATAAAAACTTCTTGATTCTAAGACTCAGTGGCTGGGATTCTTTATGTTTTATTATTATATAGTCTATGACCGGACTTTATCCCGTGCCTGAGCATACTAACTAGAAAGGGTGGTGCGGTCACACTTTATCGCATATATATATATTTATGTAGCACTAAGGCAGCAGTGTTTGCAACAATATATACCATTTTTAAGAGCATTGTTGCAAACATGCACACGCTGCTGGGCTCCTATGATCTTCAACAAAGGACACCAAGACAATTAAAGGGACATTGTACACTAGATTTTTCTTGGCATCAATGTTTTGTAGCTCATCCATTTATATAGCCCATCTTGGAGTGTTTTTGTAACAATGTATAGTTTTGCTTTTTATTTTAATAGCATTATGCTGATTTTCAGACTCCAAAGTTTTAGATGTAGACTGATGTATACAGACTTCAGAATGCTTCTGTTTATGTAATGGGTCTTTTCATATGCAAGGGGGGTGCTTTCCAGCTTTCCCAACCCCTTTCAGTGGGTGTCCCAGCCTAACCTCATCAACAGAGCTAAACTGGGAGCTTCTAAGCAAGTTTTTAAACCGTTTTATACTGGATTTTTAGATCAGTATCTGTGCATCTTATTCTTTATAGTAGTGTCTATTACATGCAGTTATATAAAAATTGGTGTATACTGTCCCTTTAAGCAAATTTGATAACAAAAGTAAATTGGGAAGTTTATTTTAATTTATTTAATTGAAAGAATCATGAAAGTTTTATTTTGACTTTACTGTTCCTTTAAGATAACAAGTGATTTAACTAAATTAAGTTGTTTGGCTTTACAAATAGAAGATCTGATGAGTAACTTGCAAGCCAGAGTGTGTCATTCATGGATTTACAGTATTTAAAGGGACATACAACCCAGAATTTTTCTTTCATGATTCAGACAGAGCATACAATTTTAAACAACTTTCCATTTTACTTCTATTATCAAATTGTCTTTGTTTTCTTCTTAAATGGAAAGAGTCCACAGCTGCTTTTATTACTTTTGGGAAATAAGAACCTGGACACCAGGAGGAGGCAAAGACACCCCAGCCAAAGGCTTAAATACTCCTCCCACTTCCCTCATCCCCAGTCATTCTTTGTCTTTCGTCCCAGGAGGTTGGCAGAAAAGTGTCAGAAATTATTGTCTCTTATGGAGGATAGTACTCTTTGGCATGGGACAGGAGTTTTAAGTAATCCTGTCAGTCTCTCAGTGAGGGCTTGGATGAAAGTTAGAGTCCGGAGATGCAGGGAGAGTCTTTCTGCAAAACCATCCCAACTCATGTCTGCTTTCTGCCTGCTTTCTTCTCTCAAGTCCATGGCAGAGGCGATGTTTCTATCCATCACACTTGAAGGACCATGTTCCACGGCATAGATTCCGGTAAGATTGTTTAGTTTTACTTTCTTCGTGAATGTACTGTAATTCAGATGTATCTCGAGAGGCTGCCACCTTGCCGGTCTAACTTAACATAAGGGTCTCAGTGAGTCTCCTTTAGTATCTTGGAATCAAGGGTTAATATCTCCTGAGGGGGGTTATTGAACAGGGTTTTTTTTACTCATGTTTGTTACGTGATTCAACCTGCTTATTTGTAGTGTTAATTGGGCTCATGGTTTTGAACAGTAAGGCCTCTGAAAGTGACACGACCTTATGCTTGGCCGTGCTTTTTTGTTGGACTGTATGGTTCACCTTGTGACCGGGCGTGTTTACGTTCCTTCTTCCATTTCCGCATTCCTGACCGTGTGGCGAAGGAGAAATTCTAGCCCGCAGGGGTCTGGTTCATAGGAGGTGGTGAGTGCCCCAACCATTGTGGGTGTCAGGTGTCGTTTTTAGTTTTTCTGCTTTAGTCCATATTTGCATATCCTCTATCCAGTTATGGAGGATTCTGATACTGAGACTGTTTTAATTTCAGATTCTGCGTCCGGTGACGAATCCGGTTTGGCCTAATTGACACGTGTCAACCAGTTATGTTCTGTATGCCATATGAGAGCGCCTTGTTCCTTGGGCTTGGGGTATCAAGGGACAGCTGATCCCGTCCCCCGAGAGGCGAGTTCCCTACCGCTCCATACTTCTGCACATGCCTGTAACCCAGTTTATGATTATTCCTCCATGCAGGGTGGTGTGTTCCCCCCCCCCGGAGGTTGCAGCACGTTTTCGCTTCCATTTATTTTTGGTGATTATTCGTCTGCAGAGTCCAGGCATTTATTTGCGATTGTGCTCGTGCCCTATTGTCCTGGGTCTCCTGCCTTGGGGAGGGCCTCTACAGTTCCCTGCAGATGTAGCTGTCCCTGAGTGTTGTGCCGTTCATTACAGAATTGCGTGTCTTTGCATATTACTCAGACATGTTTCTCCAACATAGGTGTGTCCGGTCCACGGCGTCATCCTTACTTGTGGGATATTCTCCTCCCCAACAGGAAATGGCAAAGAGCCCAGCAAAGCTGGTCACATGATCCCTCCTAGGCTCCGCCTACCCCAGTCATTCTCTTTGCCGTTGTACAGGCAACATCTCCACGGAGATGGCTTAGAGTTTTTTAGTGTTTAACTGTAGTTTTTATTATTCAATCAAGAGTTTGTTATTTTGAAATAGTGCTGGTATGTACTATTTACTCAGAAACAGAAAAGAGATGAAGATTTCTGTTTGTATGAGGAAAATGATTTTAGCAACCGTAACTAAAATCCATGGCTGTTCCACACAGGACTGTTGAGAGCAATTAACTTCAGTTGGGGGAACAGTATGCAGTCTCTTGCTGCTTGAGGTATGACACATTCTAACAAGACGATGTAATGCTGGAAGCTGTCATTTTCCCTATGGGATCCGGTAAGCCATGTTTATTACGATCGTAAATAAGGGCTTCACAAGGGCTTATTAAGACTGTAGACTTTTTTTGGGCTAAATCGATTCATTATTAACACATATTTAGCCTTGAGGAATCATTTTATCTGGGTATTTTGATATAATAATATCGGCAGGCACTGTATTAGACACCTTATACCTTAGGGGCTTTCCCAAAGCATAAGCAGAGCCTCATTTTCGCGCCGGTGTGGCGCACTTGTTTTTGAGAGGCATGGCATGCAGTCGCATGTGAGAGGAGCTCTGACACTTAGAAAAGACTTTCTGAAGGCGTCATTTGGTATCGTATTCCCCTTTGGGCTTGGTTGGGTCTCAGCAAAGCAGATACCAGGGACTGTAAAGGGGTTAAAGTTTAAAACGGCTCCGGTTCCGTTATTTTAAGGGTTAAAGCTTCCAAATTTGGTGTGCAATACTTTTAAGGCTTTAAGACACTGTGGTGAAAATTTGGTGAATTTTGCACAATTCCTTCATGTTTTTTCACAATTGCAGTAATAAAGTGTGTTCAGTTTAAAATTTAAAGTGACAGTAACGGTTTTATTTTAAAACGTTTTTTGTACTTTGTTATCAAGTTTATGCCTGTTTAACATGTCTGAACTACCAGATAGACTGTGTTCTGAATGTGGGGAAGCCAGAATTCCTATTCATTTAAATAAATGTGATTTATGTGATAATGACAATGATGCCCAAGATGATTCCTCAAGTGAGGGGAGTAAGCATGGTACTGCATCATTCCCTCCTTCGTCTACACGAGTCTTGCCCACTCAGGAGGCCCCTAGTACATCTAGCGCGCCAATACTCCTTACTATGCAACAATTAACGGCTGTAATGGATAATTCTGTCAAAAACATTTTAGCCCAAATGAACACTTGTCAGCGTAAGCGCGGCTGCTCTGTTTTAGATACTGAAGAGCATGGCAACGCTGATACTAATATCTCTGAAGGGCCCCTAACCCAGTCTGATGGGGCCAGGGAAGTTTTGTCTGAGGGAGAAATTACTGATTCAGGGAACATTTCTCAACAGGCTGAACCTGATGTGATTGCATTTAAATTTAAGTTGGAACATCTCCGCATTCTGCTTAAGGAGGTATTATCCACTCTGGATGATTGTGACAAGTTGGTCATCCCAGAGAAACTATGTAAAATGGACAAGTTCCTAGAGGTGCCGGGGCTCCCAGAAGCTTTTCCTATACCCAAGCGGGTGGCGGACATTGTTAATAAAGAATGGGAAAGGCCCGGTATTCCTTTCGTCCCTCCCCCCATATTTAAAAAATTGTTTCCTTTGGTCGACCCTAGAAAGGACTTATGGCAGACAGTCCCCAAGGTCGAGGGGGCGGTTTCCACTTTAAACAAACGCACCACTATACCCATAGAGGATAGTTGTGCTTTCAAAGATCCTATGGATAAAAAATTAGAAGGTTTGCTTAAAAAGATGTTTGTTCAGCAGGGTTACCTTCTACAACCAATTGCATGCATTGTCCCTGTCGCTACAGCCGCATGTTTCTGGTTCGATGAGCTGATAAAGGCGGTCGATAGTGATTCTCCTCCTTATGAGGAGATTATGGACAGAATCAATGCTCTCAAATTGGCTAATTCTTTCACCCTAGACGCCACTTTACAATTGGCTAGGTTAGCGGCTAAGAATTCTGGGTTTGCTATTGTGGCGCGCAGAGCGCTTTGGTTGAAATCTTGGTCGGCTGATGCGTCTTCCAAGAACAAGCTACTTAACATTCCTTTCAAGGGGAAAACGCTGTTTGGCCCTGACTTGAAAGAGATTATCTCTGATATCACTGGGGGTAAGGGCCACGCCCTTCCTCAGGATCGGCCTTTCAAGGAAAAAAATAAACCTACTTTTCGTCCCTTTCGTAGAAACGGACCAGCCCGAGGTGCTACGTCCTCTAAGCAAGAGGGTAATACTTCTCAAGCCAAGCCAGCTTGGAGACCAATGCAAGGCTGGAACAAGGGAAAGCAGGCCAAGAAACCTGCCACTGCTACCAAGACTGCATGAAAAGTTGGCCCCCGATCCGGGACCGGATCTGGTGGGGGGCAGACTCTCTCTCTTCGCTCAGGCTTGGGCAAGAGATGTTCTGGATCCTTGGGCGCTAGAAATAGTCTCCCAAGGTTATCTTCTGGAATTCAAGGGACTTCCCCCAAGGGGGAGGTTCCACAGGTCTCAGTTGTCTTCAGACCACATAAAAGGACAGGCATTCTTACATTGTGTAGAAGACCTGTTAAAAATGGGAGTGATTCATCCTGTTCCATTAAGAGAACAAGGGATGGGGTTCTACTCCAATCTGTTCATAGTTCCCAAAAAAGAGGGAACGTTCAGACCAATCTTAGATCTCAAGATCTTAAACAAGTTTCTCAAGGTTCCATCGTTCAAGATGGAAACCATTCGAACTATTCTTCCTTCCATCCAGGAAGGTCAATTCATGACCACGGTGGATTTAAAGGATGCGTATCTACATATTCCTATCCACAAGGAACATCATCGGTTCCTAAGGTTCGCATTCCTGGACAAACATTACCAGTTCGTGGCGCTTCCTTTCGGATTAGCCACTGCTCCAAGGATTTTCACAAAGGTACTAGGGTCCCTTCTAGCTGTGCTAAGACCAAGGGGCATTGCTGTAGTACCTTACTTGGACGACATTCTGATTCAAGCGTCGTCCCTTCCTCAAGCAAAGGCTCACACGGACATTGTCCTGGCCTTTCTCAGATCTCACGGATGGAAAGTGAACGTGGAAAAGAGTTCTCTATCCCCGTCAACAAGGGTTCCCTTCTTGGGAACAATAATAGACTCCTTAGAAATGAGGATTTTTCTGACAGAGGCCAGAAAAACAAAGCTTCTAGACTCTTGTCGGATACTTCATTCCGTTCCTCTTCCTTCCATAGCTCAGTGCATGGAAGTGATCGGGTTGATGGTAGCGGCAATGGACATAGTTCCTTTTGCGCGCATTCATCTAAGACCATTACAACTGTGCATGCTCAGTCAGTGGAATGGGGATTATACAGACTTGTCTCCGAAGATACAAGTAAATCAGAGGACCAGAGACTCACTCCGTTGGTGGCTGTCCCTGGACAACCTGTCACAAGGGATGACATTCCGCAGACCAGAGTGGGTCATTGTCACGACCGACGCCAGTCTGATGGGCTGGGGCGCGGTCTGGGGAGCCCTGAAAGCTCAGGGTCTTTGGTCTCGGGAAGAATCTTTTCTACCGATAAATATTCTGGAACTGAGAGCGATATTCAATACTCTCAAGGCTTGGCCTCAGCTAGCGAGGGCCAAGTTCATACGGTTTCAATCAGACAACATGACAACTGTTGCGTACATCAACCATCAGGGGGGAACAAGGAGTTCTCTAGCGATGGAAGAAGTGACCAAAATCGTTCTATGGGCGGAGTCTCACTCCTGCCACCTGTCCGCTATCCACATCCCAGGAGTGGAAAATTGGGAAGCGGATTTTCTGAGTCGTCAGACATTGCATCCGGGGGAGTGGGAACTCCATCCGGAAATCTTTGCCCAAGTCACTCAGCTGTGGGGCATTCCAGACATGGATCTGATGGCCTCTCGTCAGAACTTCAAAGTTCCTTGCTACGGGTCCAGATCCAGGGATCCCAAGGCGGCTCTAGTGGATGCACTAGTAGCACCTTGGACCTTCAAACTAGCTTATGTGTTCCCGCCGTTTCCTCTCATCCCCAGGCTGGTAGCCAGGATCAATCAGGAGAGGGCGTCGGTGATCTTGATAGCTCCTGCGTGGCCACGCAGGACTTGGTATGCAGATCTGGTGAATATGTCATCGGCTCCACCTTGGAAGCTACCTTTGAGACGAGACCTTCTTGTTCAGGGTCCGTTCGAACATCCGAACCTGGTTTCACTCCAGCTGACTGCTTGGAGATTGAACGCTTGATCTTATCGAAGCGAGGGTTCTCAGATTCTGTTATCGATACTCTTGTTCAGGCCAGAAAGCCTGTAACTAGAAAAATTTACCACAAAATTTGGAAAAAATATATCTGTTGGTGTGAATCTAAAGGATTCCCTTGGGACAAGGTTAAGATTCCTAAGATTCTATCCTTCCTTCAAGAAGGATTGGAAAAAGGATTATCTGCAAGTTCCCTGAAGGGACAGATTTCTGCCTTGTCTGTGTTACTTCACAAAAAGCTGGCAGCTGTGCCAGATGTTCAAGCCTTTGTTCAGGCTCTGGTTAGAATTAAGCCTGTTTACAAACCTTTGACTCCTCCTTGGAGTCTCAATTTAGTTCTTTCAGTTCTTCAGGGGGTTCCGTTTGAACCCTTACATTCCGTTGATATTAAGTTATTATCTTGGAAAGTTTTGTTTTTAGTTGCAATCTCTTCTGCTAGAAGAGTTTCAGAATTATCTGCTCTGCAGTGTTCTCCTCCTTATCTGGTGTTCCATGCAGATAAGGTGGTTTTACGTACTAAGCCTGGTTTTCTTCCAAAAGTTGTTTCTAACAAAAACATTAACCAGGAGATTATCGTACCTTCTCTGTGTCCGAAACCAGTTTCAAAGAAGGAACGTTTGTTGCACAATTTGGATGTTGTTCGCGCTCTAAAATTCTATTTAGATGCTACAAAGGATTTTAGACAAACATCTTCCTTGTTTGTTGTTTATTCTGGTAAAAGGAGAGGTCAAAAAGCAACTTCTACCTCTCTCTCTTTTTGGATTAAAAGCATCATCAGATTGGCTTACGAGACTGCCGGACGGCAGCCTCCCGAAAGAATCACAGCTCATTCCACTAGGGCTGTGGCTTCCACATGGGCCTTTAAGAACGAGGCTTCTGTTGATCAGATATGTAGGGCAGCGACTTGGTCTTCACTGCACACTTTTACCAAATTTTACAAGTTTGATACTTTTGCTTCTTCTGAGGCTATTTTTGGGAGAAAGGTTTTGCAAGCCGTGGTGCCTTCCATTTAGGTGACCTGATTTGCTCCCTCCCTTCATCCGTGTCCTAAAGCTTTGGTATTGGTTCCCACAAGTAAGGATGACGCCGTGGACCGGACACACCTATGTTGGAGAAAACAGAATTTATGTTTACCTGATAAATTACTTTCTCCAACGGTGTGTCCGGTCCACGGCCCGCCCTGGTTTTTTTAATCAGGTCTGATAATTTATTTTCTTTAACTACAGTCACCACGGTATCATATGGTTTTTCCTATGCAAATATTCCTCCTTAACGTCGGTCGAATGACTGGGGTAGGCGGAGCCTAGGAGGGATCATGTGACCAGCTTTGCTGGGCTCTTTGCCATTTCCTGTTGGGGAGGAGAATATCCCACAAGTAAGGATGACGCCGTGGACCGGACACACCGTTGGAGAAAGTAATTTATCAGGTAAACATAAATTCTGTTTTTTCAGTTATTAAACGACCCTATCCTTATCGGATACAGGAATTTTCAGTCTGCTAATTCAAATGGTACACCTTATTAGAAACGTGGGGATGATGTAATCTCCTGATTGTTATTTTATTGAGATCTTTCCCAGTTTATGGAAGATCAGGGCTCTGTTTGGCTGAGCCTGCGAGTAGGCCTGTTTCTTCTTGGGCGTTAACCTCCGGGTTGCCTTATATTTTCTTTTTATCGAATAGGATTTTTTTTATTTGTTTATTGTTTCCTTCTGGAACCTTCGGGGATCGATACTCTTTGTTACTTCTTCTGAAGTTGTTTTGGACATGTTAGTCCTATGTTAAAAAATGTCTGTTTTCTTTCCTCCACTCTGAGGGAGAATTTATGCAGCTTGCTGGTTAGGACCCTGGGTGCAGGCTAGTCCTTTTGGGTTTGTTCTGTCTTGTGGCTGTTCAGACATGTGGCGCTGTTCTGCTTGGCGGTCCGGTCGAGGCGCAGAGGGCTCAGGTTATCATTGTTTTACATATTTCAACTAAGCATTCAAGAGGACCTGTGGGTCCGTGAGGCAGGAAGGATTGTTCCAGTCCTTATAGCCTTCAATCATGGATGACTGGGTCAGTGGAGTTTCCGCTGTGTCACTCTCTCTTACGTCTGGTATTATCGGACCCTATAGTTTTCTCCCCCACGCAGTGGAGGGTTGGAGGGCTTAGCGCCCTCTTACCACTGTTCGAGCGGTTTGGCCTTCTTTTTTGAGGCTCTGGATTTGTCCTTTTTGGACTTGGTCCATCAACAGCTTTGGGCTTGGTCCATCAACAGCTAGTAGTGTGAATAGCTTACTAGCATGCGGAAGGTTTGCAGTTTTGAAACCAGCTGCAGCTCTTTGCAACTTGAATGTGTGCTCGCAAGCTGTTTTATGTAATCAGCTGCAGCTATTGCACATTGACCGTGTACTGTCTAGCTGAGTTATGAGACCTTCTTGGTCTTCTTCAGTTGTCTCCGGGTGAGTTAGGTCTCCTTTTAGGTACCTGGGTTCCCTCTGGGAGATTGTTGATCCCTGTGGGTACCTTGGTTCCCCAGAGCTGGGAAGGCTTCATGCCTTTTCTCCCAGGATTCCTCAGTATGGAGGTGATGTGGAGACTTGCCCTGTTTGAGGTGTTTTGACCTCAAGGTATTCCTTGCTTTGTTGTCCTGAGGCTGTTTAAGAAGTCTAGGGGCCCTAGGGTCATAATACGACTTCTATCGCCTTGCTCCTTGGAGTGTAGGACTTTAGCAAGGGGTGGTTCCTTCCTTCGGTCGGGACTTACGAGTTCTTCTCGTTATCCAGATTGAACTGGATGTTCCATTTATATCCCTTGTGTCTGTTTTTTTTGTCAGATGGGGTGTTCAGTTCTCGGGTATTGTTTGATTGGACAATTGGGTGCCCAGACCTGTTTTCTCCCTGAGGCTTTCAGTTGCTGATGCTTCATTCTGAGTTTTCCCTGGTGGACCCAGTTATGGGTTGTTACCGGATACTTAGGCCTATGGGCTGGTTTGGGGTTTCCCTGTACTGGTAAATTGAGATATGTCATTTACTCAATCTACTTGATCTGGTTATGGTTGGCCAGGTTTTCTGAGTGTCTGTTGCTCATTAGGCTTGATGCGCCTTAGGGTTGGATCCCTAGGTCAGCTTACTTGGGTAACCCTTTGGATTCACTACTCTGCAGGCAAATGGGTTTGCAGTGTCTCTGCTGCATCCATTACACAGGGAATGTGTGTTAGAAAGCTACTTTTAGGGTGGTCCTTTCCAAGAACATCTGTATTTGGACTGATCTCTCCTTTAGCCGGTGGCTTCGTGATTTGAGAACAGATTTTGCCCTTCTGGCTCCATCCCTTTTCTTAAGCGGTTATTCTCCTTCTTATGGAGATGTAGTCCCTTTCTTGGGGCTTCTCCTGGATTCAGGAGGTTGGAACTGTGGGTTAACCTATTGCAGAAGGGTGTCTCTCTGGGTTGTTAGTTCCATCTGGAGCCTTGCTGGTCCAAGTCGAGACGTGTTGGGTCTTATTGCTAGATCCTTGGGGTCAACGGCCTTGTCGTCTAATTTGGGAGTCGGGTTGTACCCGTGCTCTGTGGGGATGGCTGTGGCCATTCTTCCGCTCGTTCTTGAGCTGGTTTTGGGGTTCTTCTGTTCCCCTGTTTCAGATCCGCTGATGCTGGGTTTGTCCGGCTGGGTGTGGGTTCTGAGAGACGTTGTCATTTTCAGGATCTAGGTGGGCATAGTTGATAGCTCCCTAGGCTTACAGGCAGAAGGTCCAGGATTACACCTCCTTCGAGGTCTGGGTGTCACCTCTCTTTCTCAGGGAGCCTCGATTGAGGTTCTGTCTTCCCCTTTTGGAGACCTGTGTGTAGGTCTGGGGTCTTAGGTTGCCTTGTGCAGTCTGTTCTATTGTTGGCTGCTTCTATTTACTAGCAGGTATCCTCTGTGTTGTCCTCATGTTGACTCTGTGTTCAGATGCTGTGAGGACTTTGTCTTCAGTTATCTTTCGATGTTTGTATGACGTTGGAGAGAAGACTTTCTCTGTCTCTATGTCCGGTTTGTTCCGGGTTTCGCTTGGTCTAGGCATAGCCTCCTTTTCTCTGTTTGAGCCCATTTGGGTCTTTCTGAGCTGGCCTCACTATTGGAGGTTTCCTTTTATGGATTGTGGTGACCTTTTGGTTTCCTTCGGTTCCCATTGGCCTTGTCCCCTTGGGAGTTTAGGCTGGTGTCCCCTTCATTAGTGTGGGGTGAGTGGTGAGGGACCAACTGTTGGGCGACGGTGTCTCCTGGAGGATTGTTGGCTAATTTGAGTCCAATTTGCAGTCTCTAGCTTGGCTTCTGGACTATTTGTGGGTCAGTATCCTTGGGGCCTTTCCTTTTAAGGTTTTTCTTGGCTTCGGACAAAGCAGGGTTTTTTTGTTGGGTAGGGGTTCAGACCTGGTGCCCTTAGTATGGGCCGCCTATGGTACCCTCCTGTCTTGGCATTCAGTAGCTTGGGTATTGTTTTCCCAAAAGTAATGAATGCAGCTGTGGACTCTTTCCATTTAATAAGAAAAACATAAATTATGCTTACCTGATCATTTCCTTTTCTTCTGATGGAAAGAGTCCACAGTTCCCCACCCGTAATTTTTGTGTGGGGCGTCCTTATTTTATTCTTCTGGCACCTTTTTTCACCCTGATATTTCTTCTACTGTTTCTTGTTCCTTGGCAGAATGACTGGGGGATGAGGGGAGTGGGAGGAGTATTTAAGCCTTTGGCTGGGTTGTCTTTGCCTCCTCCTGGTGGCTAGGTTCTTGTTTCCCAAAAGTAATGAATGCAGCTGTGGACTCTTTCCATCAGAAGAAAAGGAAATTATCAGGTAAGCATAATTTATGATTTTCTAGATATCCTTTGTTGAAGATAAGATCAGGAATGTGCACGTGTCTGCAGTGCTATACAACAGCAGTTTTGAAACAATGTAATACATTAGCAAGAACACTAGATGGCAGCACTATTTCCTGTTGTGTAGTGCTCTGATATGTGCACCCTACCTATCTAAATATCTCTTCAATAAAGAATAACAAGAAAACAAAGCAAATATGATAATATATATTAATTAGAACTTTTTTTAAATTATATTCTCTATCGGAATTATGAAAGTAATTTTTTGGAGATTCATGTCCCTTTAAAGTAATTTGTTTATAACAGGGCTCGATAGATGTGTTAAAAATCTAGGACCCAGACCATAAATTTAGTATGAGCTTACCCTGGAAAGATTTTTTTTGTTATTTGTACGCTCTAACTGAAAATTTACTTTTGACTTTCACATTCCTTTAACACCTTTAGATTTAAATATAAAATGTTTAGTTATACATAATAAAACAACTTTCCAATATATTTTATTTATTTATTTTGCCTTCTTTTTATGTTATTTACCTCTGAAATTTGAGGATTTTCCCAGTCTGCTGACTTATCAACGCTAAACCTGCTACATATTTTCCCCTATTGGCTTTAGCTGAAAAAAACAGCAAAACAAAGCGCTTTATGCTAATATTATGCCTGGGAGTAGCCTTGTTGTCTGCAGATTAAAGCCCAGATTAGCTCCTCCAAATAAATCACGTAGTGGCTGGAGGTTGGCTGTTGAAAAACAGTTGCAGTAAATAAGATGTTAATTTGTTTTCAAAATGTTTAGACTTGGCTGATCTGTTATTCTTTAACAATGCAACAGAAATGTCTTGTATTTACAAGGTGTTTACTGTCTCTGTAACTTGAAAAATATATATTGTGTGTGTATGTGTATATTATATATATATATATCTATCAGTGACGTGCGGTGAGGTCAAAGACTGGTGAGGCATTGGCTATGATACTCTAGAGAAACACACAAATAGTGTATGTGTGTATATATATATATATATATATATATATATATATATATATATACACACACACACCAACACATAATATGGCCCTTTCCATTCAAACACCTTGTCATTTACCATATATCTTTTAACCTTTATAAAAAAACAGCTAAATAATATGTATATGACTATTTTTATTAGATAATGTATATACTAGTGTAACACTTTAATGTATTTAAGTTGTGTTTGATGCACATTTAACCCTTACTCTTTACAATAGGTCTTCACATGCGCTAATCTGGAGCATACAAATTTAGTTTGGGCTAGAGTGAACTTGTTTAGTTTCAACTTGTAATATACACGCAAGGTTGTGACCCGCGCTAACAATAGCACAGCACTCGTAATGTAGCCCATAGTTATTTGCAAGCAATTATCACATTCTCAAACGCAATCGAGCATTTTCTTTTTGCACTTTCATGTCCCTTTAATGACAGCACATTGTTTTTAGCTGTAATGAGAACATTCTATATTTTCTCCTGTTTTGTGCCATTGTGTTCTAGCTCACCAGTAGGACAGGGCTCAGGGGACGGAAGTCAAATATAACACCATAATCAGGCCAGGGCCCTCCTGTATCTTTTGCATTGTGCTGCGCAGCGGGAGGGGGGGTTCCTCTTCATAGGTTATTATATGCTTCATGTTTTTATTTCAGATCGGAGACCGGAATGGGGAGCTAACGGCACGCATGAATATAACACAACTGAACTCGGCTCTGGGTAGGAGCTCTAGTGAAGATGGTGGGGAATCAACTCCATATGAAGTACAAGGTACATTTCCAATGACTTAGTTTGCCTCTTACAGCATTTTATTTAAAGGGACATGAAACCCAAAATGTATCTTTCATGAATCAGAGCATACAATTATAAACAAATACCCAATTTAATTCTGTTAAATGTGCTTCATTCTCTTGGTATCCTTTGTTGCAGGAGGAGCAATACACCACTGGGAGCTAGCTGAGCACATTAGGTGAGCCAATGACAAGAGGCATATATATGTGCACCCACCAATCAGCGGCTAGCTCCCAGGAGTGCATTCACTCTAAAGCAAATATATATATATATATATATATATATATATATATATATATATATATATATATATATATATATATATATATATATATACACAGTACTAAAGTTACATGCCTGTGCTGCATGAGAGCCGAAAAGTTTTATAAATTTCAGATATGCATAATATTGTTTTGTAAAAATATAACACATGCCCTTTTAAGCTTTGCCAGCATTATTCCTCCAAATTAATGTTGAGACAGTGAGTTTGTCTTTGTTTTTAAACATATCAGTTATTGAACACAATAGTAACAAGAGCTGCTGCAATGTTTTTTCTGCCCAGCAATACATTTCACCACCCTCTTGACAAAGCAAATATCTTAGCCTTACTATGCAGCCTTGTGTTATAAACAAATGCGCTTAAAGGGACAATCAACTGTAAAATAAAATGCCTAAGGTTGTAAGAGTATTTTATTTTTACAACACAATGGGGTAGATTTATTAAGAAGCGAGCGTACGCTGTCGGGATTTAACATTGCACAAGTTTTTCTGGTGAAATGCTTGTGCAATGCCGCCCCCTACTTACTGGTGGCCAATCGGCCGCTAGCAGGGGCTGTCAATCATCCCAATCAGATCGGGGTTATTTAAGTCCGCCACCTAAAAGGTGGTGGAGAAGTTGAGGAGAAGTGTTTTTACAACCGCTCCTTCTTAACTTCCGTTTCGGGCGGACCTGAAACGATGGTGCTCTGAAGTAGCATCCCCTGCTTAATAAATGGAGCCCATTCTCTTTATTTACTATGTGTTTAACCCCTACAAAGGGACCTAATATGTAGGGAAAGTTGTGTTCCAGTACAACTATAGATGAAGCCAATGAGAATCATGCATATGTGTGTATGCTCCAATCACTTGTGGTGGTGGTAAAGAAGTGCAACTTTTACTTTGTATTTAAACCTTTTTAATGAGTGAAGTATATAAACTATTTTATTTGTTTAACAAATAATGTTCTAATGAAATAGGGTACTCGTGCGTGTTCCTAAAAATGTATTTGATCTTTTGTGCCAAATTAGCAATATTCTTTTTTTATTTTTTTTAAAATCTTCTAGCATGCCCATGAGAATGTAAAGGGACATTAAAAGAAAAAAAATGTTAAGTTAAAGTCATAATATTTATGAACAGTTAAAGGGACAGTATGCTGTAAAATTGTTTTTCCCTTAATGTGTTTCCAATTACTTTTTTACCAGCTGCGGAGTATAAAATGTATGAGATTTGCTTTTTAAGGTTTATTTGTGTATATGAATTTGCTGGTTTTGTGTTTTGAAGCCACAACTTAATAAAATGGGTTGAGCTTTTAGGTATAATCAGATCTCATTACTTTATCACATTGTGTACATATACATGTGTCTTTATCTTATATCTGTAGGTATAATCAGATCTCATTACTTTATCACATTGTGTACATATACCTGCATCTTTATCTTATATCTGTAGGTATAATCAGATCTCATTACTTTATCACATTGTGTACATATACATGTGTCTGTATCTTATATCTGTAAGTATAATCAGATCTCATTACTGTATCACATTGTGTACATATACATGTGTCTTTATCTTATATCTGTAGGTATAATCAAATCTCATTACTGTATCACACTGTGTACATATACCTGCTTCTTTACCTTATATCTGTAGGTATAATCAGATCTCATTACTGTATCGCATTGTGTACATATACATGTGTCTTTATCTTATATCTGTAGGTATAATCAGATCTCATTACTGTATCACGTTGTGTACATATACATGTGTCTGTATCTTATATCTGTAGGTATAATCAGATCTCATTACTGTATCACATTGTGTACATATACATGTGTCTGTATCTTATATCTGTAGGTATAATCAGATCTCATTACTGTATCACATTGTGTACATATACATGTGTCTTTATCTTATATCTGTAGGTATAATCAGATCTCATTACTGTATCACATTGTGTACATATAGACGTGTCTTTATCTTATATCTGTAGGTATAATCAGATTTCATTACTGCATCACATTGTGTACATATACCTGCTTCTTTATCTTATATCTGTAGGTATAATCAGATCTCATTACTTTATCACATTGTGTACATATACCTGCTTCTTTATCTTATATCTGTAGGTATAATCAGATCTCATTACTTTATCAAATTGTGTATATATACCTGCTTCTTTATCTTATATCTGTAGGTATAATCAGATCTCATTACTTTATCACATTGTGTACATATACATGTGTCTTTATCTTATATCTGTAGGTATAATCAGATCTCATTACTGTATCACATTGTGTACATATACATGTGTCTTTATCTTATATCTGTAGGTATAATCAGATCTCATTACTTTATTACATTGTGTACATATACATGTGTCTGTATCTTATATCTGTAGGTATAATCAGATCTCATTACTGTATCACATTGTGTACATATACATGTGTCTTTATCTTATATCTGTAGGTATAATCCGATCTCATTACTTTATCACATTGTCTACATATAGATGTGTCTTTATCTTATATCTGTAGGTATAATCAGATCTCATTTCTTTATCACATTGTGTACATATAGATGTGTTTTTATCTTATATCTGTAGGTATAATCAGATCTCACTACTGTATCACATTGTGTACATATACATGTGTCTGTATCTTATATGTGTAGGTATAATCAGATCTCATTACTGTATCACATTGTGTACATATACATGTGTCTTTATCTTATATCTGTAGGTATAATCAGATCTCATTACTGTATCACATTGTGTACATATACATGTGTCTTTATCTTATATCTGTAGGTATAATCAGATCTCATTACTGTATCACATTGTGTACATATACATGTGTCTTTATCTTATATCTGTAGGTATAATCAGATCTCATTACTGTATCACATTGTGTACATATACATGTGTCTTTATCTTATATATGTAGGTATAATCAGATTTCATTACTGTATCACATTGTGTACATATAGATGTGTATTTATCTTATATCTGTAGGTATAATCAGATCTCATTACTGCATCACATTGTGTACATATACATGTGTCTTTATCTTATATCTGTAGGTATAATCAGATCTCATTACTGTACCACATTGTGTACATATACATGTGTCTTTATCTTATATCTGGAGGTATAATCAGATCTCATTACTGTATCACATTGTGTACATATACATGTGTCTTTATCTTATATCTGTAGGTATAATCAGATCTCATTACTGAAACACGTTGTGTACATATACATGTGTCTGTATCTTATATCTGTAGGTATAATCAGATCTCATTACTGTATCACATTGTGTACATATACATGTGTCTGTATCTTATATCTTTAGGTATAATCAGATCTCATTACTGTATCACATTGTGTACATATACACGTGTCTTTATCTTATATCTGTAGGTATAATCAGATTTCATTACTGCATCACATTGTGTACATATACCTGCTTCTTTATCTTATATCTGTAGGTATAATCAGATGTCACTACTTTATCACATTGTGTACATATACCTGCTTCTTTATCTTATATCTGTAGGTATAATCAGATCTCATTACTGTATCACATTGTGTACATATACATGTGTCTTTATCTTATATCTTTAGGTATAATCAGATCTCATTACTGTATCACACTGTGTACATATACATGTGTCTGTATCTTATATCTGTAGGTATAATCAGATCTCATTACTGTATCACATTGTGTACATATACATGTGATTATCTTATATCTGTAGGTATAATCAGATCTCATTACTGTATCACATTGTGTACATATATATGTGTCTGTATCCTATATATGTAGGTATAATCAGATCTCATTACTTTATCACATTGTGTACATATACCTGCTTCTTTATCTTATATCTATCCATAAACCAATCACCAATACTTGGAGAGAACAATGGAAAATTAGCATTTTATTTCCTTATCTCTTCTATACCCCACTGGGAGTGTAATTTCTTCTACTGGCTGTGTTAACACAGCTTGGCCTTGAGGCCAAAAACTTTCAGGATGGGTGGGGATACCACAGGCTAAAGAAACAATGTCAAATGCCAATATAAGGGTAAAGAAAATACTTGTAAACAATGTAATACACGCTAGCAGCTAAAGTGGATAATTGGAATCAAATAAAAGGGGAGAATTTTTTTGAGTAAACTGTCCCTGTAAGTTTAATAGCTGATATACAGCGTGCATTGCATTCCTAAAGAACAATACTGTATAAGGCACTACCATTGCAGTCAAGAGAAGTGCCGGGAATATATTATGAGTGTCCCCTTGGGCTTTTGTACCATGTCCACTACCCCTGCATTAGAATATCTTAAAGGTACAGTAAACCTAACTTGTAATCTGCATATGAATGTACATTCGTATCTGAGAAATTTGCAATGAATAAAGCAGCTTTATTTTGTCAAATGAGTCAATTGTTTTATCATTTTTTCTTTTCCCTGATTTCCGTGTCCCTCATAACAAAAGGGTCGTTTTTTTCTTTTGTGATTCAGACAGCGTATAACATTTTTTTTTTAAAAAATTTCCAATTTGCTTCTATGATCAAATTTGCTTTGTTCCTGTGGTATTCATTGTAGAAGAGATACCTAGGTAGGCATCTGGATCACTACATGGCAGGAAATAGTGCGGCCCTCTAGTGCTCTTGCGAATGGATAACATTCTTGCAAAACTGCTGCCATATAGTGATCCAGACACGTGCATGCTCCTAAGCTTACATTCCTGCTTTTAAACAAAATATATCAAATTGATAATAGATGTAATTAGAAAGTTGTTTAAATCCCATGCTCTATCTGAATCATGAATGTTGGGTTTCATGTCCCTTTAAATATTGGATAGTCTTGACCTCCCATCTTCCCTTAAGGTGGTTTAGCACTGATTCAGCTTAGTTAATTAACAATAATTTAATAAACAGGGTCTTTAGCAAGCATTCATGTATCAGTTTGTAATCTCCATCTAAAAGCTAAATATAAATATCTATTAAAGGGACAGTCTAACTAGATTTTTTTATTCGTTAAAAAGATAGATAATCCCTTTATTACCCATTCCCCAGTTTTGCATAACCAACACTGTTATATTAATACACACTCTGTGATTACCTTGTATCTAAGCCTCTGCAGACTGCACCCCTTATCTCAGTTCTTTAGGCAGACTTGCATTTTAACAAATCAGCGCTGACTCATAAATAACTACATGGGAGTGACCACAATGATATCTGTATAGCACACGTGAACTAGCACTGCCTAGCTGTGAACAACTATCAAACTGCACTGAGATAAGAGGCAGCCTTCACAGGCATAGAAATTTGCATACACTATGATAGACAAAAAAGAAATATTAAAAGGGGGCGCTTTACAAGGTGATACACATACAATGTAAAAAATTATCTAAAACAAAGCAAACCAATATTGGCAAATATAGTCCCAATCAGGTCAATTTCTGTGGGCCAGTGATTGTGAATTCTTCCAATAGAGGTGTTATTGATCAGGCTGCTCTCCTTCTCACAATGTGGCAGAACGGTTCTGGGATATCAAACAGATAGAGGGGCACCTCATGTGCATACCAATCAGTTGTATTCAACATCAAAAATTGTAGCAAACAAATTGGTACTCACATTTGACTAGAGCACCCTAGTGTGCTAGTCGATGCATATTGATAGATTAGGGTGTATGAGCTCACCCACACCCGGTATCAGGAACAGGCTGGATAATGTTCTGTGTCCAGAAATGCTGTATATATAGCAGGAGCGGAACTCTCCAAAACGCTGTGAACAAATGGTGCTACCACAATGCTCAGGTTAAAAATATTTACGCTGTACGTCCAGAAAAAGTGCTTATAAGATGGAGTGAACATTAAGAAACATAAAGCAATGCTTTCTAAAACACAGTGTCTCTAGACATAGTACACTTCAACATAATAAAAGCCATTGCACTCTCACCATCACCCCCTTGGAAGCCATCCCTGCGTCTGTCATAGATATAAATGACATAGATAATAGATTTACTCGATTACGCCAGAGGGAAACATATTGGATATACAGATTCCAATCTCTATTTCCCTCTGGACTAAACGAAGTAAAAGATTCTGCTGCTTTTACGAAACTAGGTTTGTTATACAAAGTGATATGTTGGTAATGGATAATATATGCTGGTACTTGATGCTATTTAAGGGTACACTGGACTCAACCACTAGACACTCGTTTTAGTCATCCCTCGCCCCACCCTCACTATATTTCAGCCATTTAGTAAGGAATAACGATTATTTTTATTGCCACCATGTTTCTTACATGATTCTGATTCCATCTAGACGTTTTTACTAGTTTTTCCTGAACTACAATTATAGTCTCACATTGATTATGACATCTTGGTCTATATCTTTTCGAACACCCTTTTTTTTCACAAGGAGACGCATATTCTAATATGTACAGATCTATACTATCATTTTGAGGTAGTAGTTAAGATTATAGTTCTATATATCACTCTAGCACTATCACTGACACTTAGATAACATATCGTTAGATATTTCATATTAACATAAACAAAACACTTAGATATCCTGGTACTATAGGTTTTTCCATACAACAACCACCTTTAAACTCTTGCCCTTTTAATTTCCTTTTCATTCACAATATCACATCCGACATCTTCAGTTCGCATTGGTCGATCCCGGTCATATGACCATAAAAGACATCACAACAAGGAAGTCTGTGAAACACAGCGCTTATATATATAAAAAAAAAAATCTTAATATTCTGATAGTTACATTGTAATTCATTTTAGTAACAGATATATCAATTAGTGAATCATCTACTGTATATGAAGGATCGACAATTCTTTGCTAATAGTCATGATCGGACACGATAAGAAGGGTGGATGCACACAGATTTAGTTTTAGCACTAACCTTTGCACAATGTTCCAGCATCTGTCCTTTGTTATCACAGAATATTTTAAGTCTGATATTATTGTTTGGCTTTTATATATAACTAGGCAATAAGCCTGCCCAGAGGACAGTCTATGTTTAAAAAATCCAAACCCCCAAGCTAATTTTACTAAAAATAAAAAAATAAAAATTACAGAAAAAAAAATAAACAAATCTATCCAAAATTAAAAAAAAATTAACCCTTAACTAATACCCGTATAAAAATAAAAAGATCCACCCCCAAAATAAAAACACCCCCTAATCTAATACTAAACTACTAATAGCCCTTAAAATGGCTTTTTGTAGGGCATTGCCCTAAGTTAAACAGCTGTTTTACTTACAAAAATTACCAATTACCCCCTAACAGTAAACTCCCCCCCCACCCAACCAACCCCCCCAAAATAAAAAAAAAACTAACACTAAAAAAACCTAAACTACCCATTGCCCCTAAAGGGGCATTTTTATGGGCATTTCCCTTAAAAGAGCATACAGCTCTTTTACTGCCCTTAAAAGGGCAATCAGCTCTTTTACAGCCCATTAAATCCCTAATCTTAAAAATTATAATAAAAAATGGAAAAAAAAATCCTAAAACTAAGCCCTAAATAGGTACTCACCATTCCTGAAGTCCGGCGGAGATGGTCTTCTTCCAGCCCGCTTCTTCATCTTCTATCTTCAGCCTGTGCGACGATGGAGCGGTCTTCCCCGATGCGTGAATCCAGAGCGGCGATCCTCAGCGGCGGTCTTCAGCGGCGTGGAGGCTCCTCTTCATCCGATCTCCGGCGTACACTGAAAATTGAATGCAAGGTACCGCATTCGATTTGGGGTGACTTGCATTCTTATTGGCTGAAATTTTTAAATCAGTCAATATTATTAGAGCTACTGAAATCCTATTGACTGTTAAAAAATCAGCCAATAAGATTTCAGTAGCTCTCATCCTATTGGCTGATTTCAAAATTTCAGCCAATAGGAATGCAAGGTACCCAAATAAATATGGGGAACCTTGCATTCAATCTTCAGTGTGCAACGGACTATCGCATGAAGAGGAGCCTCCATGCCGCTGAGGACCGCCGCTGAGGATCCATGCATCGGGGAAGCCAGCTCCGCACCTCTGCTCCATGCCGCCTTCACTCTGGATGAAGATAGAAGATGATGGAGCCACCTGGAAGAAGACCTTCTCCGCCGGACTTTAGGAACGGTGAGTACCTATTTGGGGCTTAGTGTTAGGATTTTTTTTTATTTTTGTTTGTTTTTTTATTTTTAAGATTAGGGATTTAATGGGCTTGTAAAATAGCTAAATGCTCTTTTAAGGGCAATGGCCATACAAATGCCCCTTTAGGGGCAATGGGTAGTTTAGGTTTTTTTAGTGTTAGGTTTTTTTATTTTGGGGGGTTTGGTGGGGGAGGTTTACTGTTAGAGGGACTTAGTATTTTTTTAAAACGTAAAAGAGCTGTTTAACTTAGGGCAATGCCCTACAAAAGGCCATTTTAAGGGCTATTGGTAGTTTAGTTTATATTAGGGTTGTTTTTATTTGGGGGGGGGGCTTTTTTATTTTCATAGGGATTAGGTTTAATTTTTTTTATTTTTGATAATTTTGTTTATTTTTTTTCTGTAATTTTAGAGTTTTTGAATTTTTGTAATTTTAGTTTATTTTTTTTGTAATTTAATGTTAGGTTTTATTAAAGTGTAATTTAGTATTGGGGCTAATTTAGGGGGTGTTAGGTTAGGGGTCTTAGTAATTAAATTAGTTATTTGAGTTGTGGGGGGTTGGCGGTTTAGAAGTCAATAGGTTAATTAGGTTTATTGCGATGTGGGGGTTTGTCGGTTTAGGGGTTAACATGTTAATTAGGTTTATTGCAATGTGGGGGTTTGTCAGTTTAGGGGTTAGTGTTTTTTCGTTGTTTCGTGTGAACGGTTGCATGTTTGTTTTTTTTTTTTTAAGGGGGGGTTAAGGCTTTGCTTGCCTACGCTGCATCCAGGTGGATTCCAAAAATGGCAGGGTGGTGAAAGAATCCATCTGTGGTGGATTATTTCACCACCCTGCCTTTTTCGTAATCCACAGGGATGCAGCTTTGCTGCATCCAGGTGGATTTTGTTGGCTGCGCGCTAAGCCAACATCCCTTTGAGGATGCATGCACAACTGGCGACCGCGGTGGACGCGTTACAAACACGATTATAGTATAGATGATGATAGATGTGTGTTTTAGAGGATATTTGTACACATACCTATAAATAACACGGTTGACAATTTCTGTATACTATGTTATGTGGCAGAACACAACCTAATTATCCATTGGATAATGCTGTATTTAAAAAGGACCTGTATGACATGGCGTATTATGCCTGATAAAACGGCCGTTTTATTAGAGCCGAGAAACGCGTTGTATAGGGAAATCACTTAGTGCCCCTGGTTACCTGCTGCTTATGAAATTAGCATATGAGCCTACCTAGGCTTAGCTTTCAACAACGACTACCAAGAGATTAACTCAAATTTGATGATAAAACTAAACTAGAAAGTTTAAAATTGCATGCCCTATCTAAATCAGGAAGGTTTAATCTTAGCTAGACTGTCCCTTTAATATATACAGAATAATATTCACATCTAAACTACCTATTAGCCCCTCTGCTATAGCAAATAATGTTTTTCCTTACATGATTGTTTATGTAATGATAATCCACCTTATAAGAGCAAATGACTAGAGACACCAGGTGAGGAAAACAATAGCTCACAGAATAGTTGATAACATTATTAGACTAAGGCTCCCTGAGAGAGAGTGTAACTAGCCCAATTCTCAGGTGTATTTAATAACAAAAGACAACCAAATAAATAATGACTATGTATTGCAATAATGTTATACTTTCAATATTGAAACTTTCCATGTGTTGTTACATTTTGAGTTTCAGGACTCTGTAATTATGCTGTTTCATTGTACTGATAAAAACTGATTTTTTTGTGCCGTTTCATTTTCCACTTCCCAGTCTGAGCATGTAGTTTGGTTGATATTTTGCTGTTTATTTGTGTTCTCACCAGAAGCACTGTCTGTTATGCGTAACTGCCCTTGTAAAGCTAAGAAGCTTCTATACTTGTTTATGGGAATATAAACGCACGCTGGATGTTGACTCAGTTTGTTAGTTTTTAGGGCTTAGCTAAGTAAACAGGTAGCGCCTTCTCTTCAAGTTACACCGCTCCTAACTTTTAAGTGCAGCAAGTTCACAGTTTTCTTTTTCAAATCATTAGCTGTAAAGAGATTGGCCAATAATAACACAAAGTTGTGTAATGTTTTACTTAGTCATCTCATGATTTTGCTAATGAATAAAACAAACACAATCTTCTGTAGCAGCGCTCTGTAGTAGTGAAAATAAAATAACATATGTAGTTCTCATTGGCTGAGCAATCGCATAACATGTTATTGGTTCTTTACAACGTGACATCCTAATTAGTAGGTACTTGGTGTAGTGAAAATAGAAGACCACGCCCCTTCCTCATTGGTTGACCAATCACACAGTCTTTTGATATGTTCATTACAATGTACCATCTTGGCAGTGCCTTAGTATAGTGAAAATAAAATGACCACACACATTCCTCATTGCAGTGCATTGTGGGGCATTTAGTCTTACTTGGTGGCAGTGCAGCAACTATATGCTTAACAGCTATGATTTACTATTTTTGAGCAGTGCGTCCAGTGCTTAATTATTTATTTGCAGCTTGCAAATCCTATTGGCTGATCCAATCATCCAATAGGATTGAGCTTGCATTCTATTGGCTGTTCCAATCAGCCAATAGAATGCAAGCTCAATTCTATTGGCTGATTGGATCAGCCAATAGGATTGAACTTCAATCCTATTAGCTGATTGCATCAGCCAATAGGATTTTTTCTACCTTAATTCCAATTGGCTGATAGAATTCTATCAGCCAATCGGAATCTAAGGGACACCATCTTGGATGACGTCACTTAAAGGAACCTTCATTCGTCAGGTAGTCGTCGGATGAAGAGGATGCTCCGCGTCGGATGTCTTGAAGATGGAACACTCCGCGTCGGATGGATGAAGATAGAAGATACCGCCTGGATGAAGACTTCTGCCCATCTGGAGGACCACTTCGCTCGTCTTGGATGAAGACTTCTCCCAACTTCGTTGAGGACTTCGGCCTGGTTGGATGAAGACTTCTGCCGCTTCCTTGAGGATGGATGTCCGGTCTTCAGAACTGTAAGTCGATCTTCAGGGGGTTAGTGTTAGGTTTTTTTAAGGGTGTATTGGGTGGGTTTTATTTTTAGGTTAGGGTTTGGCCCGCAAAGAGCTAACTGCCCTTTTAAGGGCAATGCCCATCCAAATGCCCTTTTCAGGGCAATGGGGAGCTTAGGTTTTTTTAGTTAGGTTTTTATTTGGGTGGTTGGTTGTGTGGGTGGTGGGTTTTACTGTTGGGGGGTTGTTTGTATTTTTTTTTACAGGTAAAAGAGCCGATTACTTTGGGGCAATGCCCCGCAAAAGGCCCTTTTAAGGGCTATTGGTAGTTTAGTTTAGGCTAGGTTTTTTTTTATTTTGGGGGGGGCTTTTTTTATTTTGATAGGGCTATTAGATTAGGTGTAATTAGTTTAAATATTTGTAATTTGTTTCTTTTCTGTAATTTAGTGGGGTTTATTGTACTTTAACTAATTTAATTTATTTAATTGTATTTAATTTATTTAATTTATTTAATTATAGTGTAGTGTTAGGTGTTATTGTAACTTAGGTTAGGTTTTATTTTACAAGTACTTTTGTATTTATTTTAGCTAGGTAGTTATTAAATAGTTAATAACTATTTAGTAACTATTCTACCTAGTTAAAATAAATACAAACTGTAAAATATAAAATCTTTTTATATCCCTTTTCTGTTTTATACAGTTCAACTACCTTTTCCCGCAGATCCTTTGACAATTCTTTTGCTTTCCCCATGACTCAGAATCCAGAAATGTCAGTGCACCACTGGATGAAAGATGCAAGGGTCTGTCAGGAGTCCAGAAACTCATTGACCTTTTATACACACACACTAATTACAAGAAAACATATCACAGGTGAGGATGGTTACCTTTAATAGCCATTCAAACCCCTTTGTGTCAACTTGTGTGCATGTTATCAGGCCAAAATCACCAGGGTATGTAAACTTTTGATCAGGGTCATGTGGGTAGTTTCTGTTGTCATTATGATTTAAAAAGAGTAAACACAGTTGATTGATAATAAATGGCTTCAGCCAAACACTAACCATGAGTGAAATAAAAGTTTTTGTGTTATCATTCATATTCTCTGAAAAATGGCCAAGAAATCATAAATTCTGCCAGGGTATGTAAACTTATGAGCACAACTGTGTATGTATATATACAATATATATGTGTGTGTGTATATATATATATATATATATATATATATATATATATATATATATATATATATATATATATATATATATATGTGTGTGTATATATATATATGTGCAGGGCTGCCACTAGAAATTTTGGGGCCCCTGACTTAACCATTGATCAGGCCCCCCCCCCCCCCCCGCTCCTTTGACATGTGCATTTTTTGACCAAGTGATTAAAACGTATATATACACTTTATTCTTAAGTGTCTATTTAAACTTGGAAATGTTGTAAAGGTAGTAACATACACACACAGACACACTCATACACTGAAACACACACAATCACACATAAGGATTCACATATAGACACTCTAGCAGACACGCAAAGAAATACACTCAGACACAGACACCCAAACAGACACTCAGCACTTGTTTACATTGACCTGACGACAAGTAATGAGGTAAACTACAGTTTTGTAAAAAAAAGGAGATTTAGAAAACAAAATATGGAGTTCTGATTATCTTTTTGTAAAGGAAGATGACAACTTAATGCTGTTGTCATCAGAAAACACACAAAGACATACACACACAGAGACAACCACATAAAACACAGAAAGAGATGCATACACACACCATCAATGAGACATCCACAGAAAACACACAAAGACATACACACACCCTCACAGAGATACCCATAGAAAACACACACCCTCACAGAGACATCCACAGAAAACACAGACATACATACATACATACATACATACATACATACACACACACACCCTCACAGAGACATCCACAGAAAACACAGACATACACACCCACCCTCACAGAGGCATCCAGAGAAAATACACAAAGACAAACATACACACACCCTCACAGAGACACCCATAGAAAAAGCTCAAATACATATGCACACACCCTCACAGACATCCACAGAAAATGCACAAAGACATACACACCCACCCTCACAGAGAGACCCACAGAAAAAAAATACATACACACTCATAGAGACCCAAACCAAAGCACAAAGACATAAACACAGACACCCACAGAAACACTCACATGAGGAAACATTTATGTGCCTTGCATCCCCTAAATCAACAATGTGTGACATACATGATAAAAAATTAAAAAATGAAGAGATCACTTTTTAAAGAATCATATTTGTAAATGTACAAACAAAAATAATTCTGTGAATTCAAAATTGTACATTAATGATCTGGGTAGATGACTTGATGAAGAAAAGTACTTTTAAAAGGTTGACATATGTTTGTTTTTTTCCTCATTTTCCCCAACTAAGAGCACCACTTCAAATATAGGTTATATCTATATATAGATCTGGTTAAATGCAGGGTTTAGGCTTGTTGGTATGTATTTCAAAATTAAGTCAGCTGTAGTGTAAACTGAACAGTTTTAAGTTAACCTGTCTCATTTCAAACACTGAGCAATCTTAGTCTGAGAATATAACATTTTATGCAGATGTAAAAATCTTAGATAAAATGCCTCCTTGCATCTGGAAAGTCCTTGCATAAAGGGGCAGTAAACTGGAATGTAATATATATATATATATATATATATATATATATATATATATATATATATATATATATACATATACATATCTGCCAAAAGGGCACCTACCACTTGTGTATTGAGGAGGAAACATTTCTGCACGGTTTTAAATATATAATTTCTACAGCATTGTAGAATCATAAATACACTGCTGCTAAAAAAAATTGTTTTTATGGACCCCTGGCCCCACCATACAACTACTACCACACTGAAGTTACAATCCCAAATTGCACAGAGAAATAAAAAACATTTGCTAAGTAAGTCCTACCTCCTCTGCAAATGAAAGTGATCTGCCGTCTGACTCAGGCACACACTGTACAAACAAAGTGCCAAGTCTGTCTCACACTGTGCATAGTGGTTTAGTGCACACTCATAAATCCTCTCAAATGCTAATACTTTACTCCTTGTAATAACATTTCCCATGCTCAATTAACTCTGCTGTAGTACCCATTGGGCCCCTGACAGGAGTCACCCCTGTCACCCCCTGATGGCGGCCCTGTATATGTGTGTGTATATATATATATATATATATATATATATATATATATATATATATATATATATATATGTGTGTGTGTGTGTGTATATATATATATATATATATATATATATAATTTAGTTTCTTTTCACTTTTTTTGCAAATTGGAACTCTGTGTTCTGATCTATGCATCAATATATATATATATATATATATATATATATATATATATATATATATATATATATATATATATGACAAACATTTGTAATGTACCTTAAAGGTATAGTAAACACCAAGGGGTTGATTTATCAAAGGCTTTTGCCAGCCTTTGAGCTCCTACGACTGCAGGTTCTCACACGAGAACCTGCATGCCGTATTTAACAAGCAGCGATCATTAGACCGCTGCTTTGCTAACCTCTTTGCCACCTCTTGCTTGGCGCAATTCAATCTCACCATACTTTTCGGACTGGGGAGATTGACAGCTCCTGCCTGCGCGTGATTGACTGTGCGCGGGCAGGGAGTGGGATTGAACGCGAGCGCAAAATAGCGCTCGTGTGCAATGCTGAATTCCTCCAGGAGAATTCAGACCGCCAGAGGCGAACTGCGGCAAACAGGGGCGCCTCAGCTTGATAAATCGACCGCCAAAAACTTTATTATTTAAAAAGATAGATAATCCCCTTTATTTACCATTCCCCAGTTTTGTATAACTGTTATAGAAATATACTTTTTTTACCTCTGTAATTACCTTGTATCTAAACTTCTGCAAACTGCCTCCTAATCTCAGATTTTTTGACAGACTAATGCTGACTCTTAAATAACTCACATGCATGAGCACAATGTTATGTATGTGAAACACATGAACTAACACCCTCTAGCTGTGAAAAACTGTCAAATGCATTCAGATAAGAGGTGGCCTTCAAGGGCTTAGAAATTAGCATATGAGCCTACCTAGGTTTAGCTTTCAACTAAGAATACCAAGAGAACAATGCAAATTTGATGATAAAAGTAAATTAGGAAGTTGTTTAAAATTACATGCCCTATCTCAATCATGAAAGTTTAATTTGGACTTTACTATTCCTTTAAGAGCATAGCATTATAGAGGTAAAAACGGTCGCAGAGAGCTTACAATCTAACAAAATTAATAAGTATGAGCCAGTATGTACACTAGTCTGTTCAAAGAGTGTTTATAGAGTTGCAATGTGAATTGTTAAGCAAGCTGACTTGTTTGTTTAGAGCTGTTATGCCTCAAAATGACTTCATTCATTAGAGTGAATTGAGCAGGTTTCCATGGGCTATATTGTTTCAAGACAAGTACACACAGTGCTCTAAAGTTGTTTGTGGATACTGTATGCAGCTATATGTAGTGAGTTTAAACTCAGCAGAGAAGATGTGGAGACATCGGAGGAACCTGTACCTTATTTGGGATTGGATAAATTAACTGTGGTTAGCTATGGCTGAATACAGAGGTAACTTTTATTTAATCTTAACTATATTTAACAAAGTATTCAGTGGTAATAATAATTATAACTCCTAAGGACACGGATCCGGTTTTCCCCATTCATATTGGAAAGAAATCCTTTCAATGCTGGATATTTGGGGGAAGTTGTATATCTGTGTTTGGAAACGGAAGAGAAAAATCAACTCAAGTTTGCAGGCGTAACACTTTTTGGAGATTCTGTAAAATAGCATGGGTGAGTGTTTATTTTTAGTTTAAAACAGATTAAAGGGACAGGAAACTGCAATATTTTCGTTCATGATTTGAATAGAACATACAATTTTAAACATCTCTACAATCTACTTTTATTATCAAATTTGCTTCATTCTCTTGTTATCCTTTGCTGTTGGAACAGCACTGCACTACTAGCAGCTAGCTGAACACATCTAGTTAGCCAATCACAAGAGACACATGTGTGCAGGCACCAATCAGCAGCTAGCTCCCACTAGTGTATAAGTACTTATTTCACTTAAAGGGACATAAATCCCTTTTTTTTTTTTTTATTCAGGTAGAGAGTACAATTGAACATAACTTTCCAATTTGCTTCTATTATTTAATTTGCTTAATTCTCTTGATATCCTTTGTTGGAGAAGCAGTGACGCACTACTGGGAGCAACCTGAACACATTGGGGAGCCAATAGCATGAGGCATATATGTGCAAACACCAATCAGCAATATGTAAATCATGAAAGAAAAAAATGGGTTTCATTTCCCTTAAAGAGACCCAAAACCCAAACTTTTTTTTTTATGATTCAGGTAGAGGATGCCGTTTTAAACAATTTTCTAATTTACTTCCATTAACAAATTTTTCTTCATTCTCTTAATTTATATATTTTTTTAAAGCAGGGACATATGCTTGGGAGCGTGTGTCCGGAGCACTATATGGCAGCAGTTTTGCAAGAATGTTACTAATTTGCAAGAGCACTAAAAGATAGCACTATTTCCTGCTATGTGTAGTGCTCTTGAAACCATGGCAACGAAAGAAAATTGATAATATAAGTGAATTGGAAGCAAGTTTTTAAAATTGTATGCTCTGTCTGAATAGTAAAATAAACTTTTTGGCTTCATATCCCTAAGTGAAATATCTTTGTTTTTCTGTAGTTTTGTGTACTCAACAATAATATAATTGAGATTATAACGACTAGTACAATGTGTATATATAGGACTATATATATATCATACTACTGGCAATGCTGGGTGTTCATTCTTGTTCCTGTCTGCCCAGCATCCCCTCTGGCGGGCAGTAATTTGCTGCCCGCTTTTATCATTGCAAACGTGCAGTCGTGTGCAACCCAGCAGGGGCTGTCAATCGTAAAACTTTGGGAAAGTGATTCTTCACCTGTTATGCGTTTGAGCAGAGTACAAACCCTCACAATTATAGCTCTGGCAGCCTTTGGATAAGAGACCAGCGTTTGTCCCATGGTCACTGAGAACTGAGTACTTAAAGGGATATAAAAGTCTAACATTGAAAATACTCTATTGTGTTAGAGCATTTGATTATTGTACTATTGTATGCAGCTCTATTCCTGGTTGCAGTTATATTCCTGGTTGCAGCTCAATTCCTGGTTACAGTTATATTCCTGGTTTCAGCTATATTCATGGTTACACTTATATTCCTGGTTGCAGTTCTATCCCTGGTTGCAGTTATATTCCTAGTTGCATTTATATTCCTGGTTTCAGCTCTATTCCTGGTTTCAGCTCTATTCCTGGTTTCAGCTCTATTCCTGGTTTGCAGCTCTATTCCTGGTTGCAGTTATATTCCTGGTTGCAGTTATATTCCTGAAGCCACCACTGAAGAGAGAGGAAAATTTTCTTTACGGAGGGGAAATATTTATTTGTTGCATTGCAGAGAATCATACAAAATTTGACAGTGATCTCACATGATTTGTGAGTTTGATAATCTCCAATATGAAACCCAAAAAATGTATTTCATTATTCAGATAGAGAATACACTTATAAACAACTTTTCAAATTACTTCTATTATCTAATTTGCTTTGTTCTCTTGGTATCCTTTATTAAAAAGCATACCTAGGTAGGCTCAGAAGCTGGGAGTTAGCTGCTGATTGTTGGCTGCACATATATGCCTTGTGTCATTGGCTTACCAATATGTTCAACTAGCCCCAAATAGTGCATTGTTGC
This sequence comes from Bombina bombina, assembly GCF_027579735.1. NCBI lineage: Eukaryota > Metazoa > Chordata > Amphibia > Anura > Bombinatoridae > Bombina > Bombina bombina. The sequence continues at coordinate 29,698,665 of NC_069510.1, read as the reverse complement.
TCCTTCATTAAAGGATAACAAGAGAATGAAGCACAATTGATAATAGAAGTAATTTGTTTAAATTGTATGTTCTATCTGAATAACAAGCAAACAATTTTGGGTTTCATGTCTCTAATCTCTTACACACTTCTCTGCAACTATTTAGTGATTACAATTTTTTTTCATTACATAAAAGCTGATTTAGAAAAGGTGTCTTTAAAGTAAAGGTATTTGGGTTGTTTTTGGAATATCGTGTTCCCCCAGCAGCGGGAGTGATGTCACCTAATATGATAAATTGCAAGATGCCATTGGCCAAGCTGATCCTGAAGCCTGTATCATGCTGACAAACACAAGGCCAGGAACATTTTTAGAATTGCGTATTGATGTCCTCTGCAGATTTTAATGGCGTGTTCAGCTTCAGTGGCCGCATCTCCAGAAGGAAATAAGTAAACCGGACACACATTTGTTATGGCCACTAGAAAAGGGATTAAAGAGATGTTTTACTCCAAAAAAATTATATCATTTAGCATTTAAGCATTCCCCCCCCCCCAAAATATAGGAAATTAAAGGGACAGTGTAGTCAAAATTAAACTTTCATTTTTCAGATAGGGCATTCAATTTTAAACTACTTTCCAGTTTACTTTAATCCTCAAATTTGCTTTGTTCTCTTGGTATTCTTTGTTAAAAGCTAAACCTAGGTAGGCTCATATGCTAATTTCTAAGCCCTTGAAGGCCGCCACTTATCTCAGTGCATTATGGCAGTTTTTCATGGTTAGACAGCATCAGTTCAGATAACATTGTCATTATTCCCATGGAGTTATTAATGAGTAAGCACTGATTGGCTTAAATGCAAGTCTGTCGAAAGAACTGAAATAAGGGGGCAGTCCGCAGAGGCTTAGACACAAGGTAATAACATAGATAAAAAAAGTATATTATTTATAACTGTGTTGGTTATGCAAAACTGCGGAATAGGTAATAAAGGGATTATCTATCTTTTTAAACAATAAAAAATCTGGAGTAGACTGTCCCCTTAAAGCAGAGCTGGAAATCTTCCGTTCCTTGGCCTGAGCTTTTGCTGTTTCATCCCTTATTAAGACATAAGACCATCCTTCCACACCAATGAAGAATAGACGCAGGATGTTTTCAGAACTTCTGTTATGAAACGTGTTTAGTTCTTTTTCTGTTTACATTAGGATGTTTTTTTACCGAGACAACATGAGACAGAACAGCTCAAAAGCAAAGTAAGTTTAGAAATAACTTGAGATCTGTCACCATGCCACCAAGTCAATGACATTGGCTTGAAGGCGCCCCTGGATTTTACCGCCTGAGAGGGTTTCTGGAACTCCTCCGGGAGCTGGATGCCTGCCACTGCTAGAATAATTTATGTGCACTCTCTGTCGTGCCCAGAACAATGCTGAGAGCTAAAGAAGGCATTGACCGTCACTGGGCAAAAGAAAAGGTGACTTCTCTGCCTCCCTTCAGCCCAGTAGCATTGGCAGTGTCATTTAAAGGGGCATTGAAATGACAAGTCACATCACATAGCAAACAGAAAGATGACACATTTGCAAGAGCGTGCAGCACAGCAGATGCTACATATACTGGCAGAGCAACAAAATGACAAAACCTGATATTTTATTTTATCTATATACAGACCAACACAATCTTATTATTTTATTTTATCTATATACAGACCAACACAATCTTATTATTTTATTTTATCTATATACAGACCAACACAATCTTATTTTATTTTATCTATATACAGACCAACACAATCTTATTATTTTATTTTATCTATATACAGACCAACACAATCTTATTATTTTATTTTATCTATATACAGACCAACACAATCTTATTATTTTATTTTATCTATATACAGACCAACACAATCTTATTTTATTTTATCTATATACAGACCAACACAATCTTATTTTATTTTATCTATATACAGACCAACACAATCTTATTATTTTATTTTATCTATATACAGACCAACACAATCTTATTATTTTATTTTATCTATATACAGACCAACACAATCTTATTTTATTTTATCTATATACAGACCAACACAATCTTATTTTATTTTATCTATATACAGACCAACACAATCTTATTATTTTATTTTATCTATATACAGACCAACACAATCTTATTATTTTATTTTATCTATATACAGACCAACACAATCTTATTATTTTATTTTATCTATATACAGACCAACACAATCTTATTATTTTATTTTATCTATATACAGACCAATACAATCTTATTATTTTATTTTATCTATATACAGACCAACACAATCTTATTTTATTTTATCTATATACAGACCAACACAATCTTATTTTATTTCATCTATATACAGACCAACACAATCTTATTATTTTATTTTATCTATATACAGACCAACACAAGCTTATTATTTTATTTTATCTATATACAGACCAACACAAGCTTATTATTTTATTTTATCTATATACAGACCAACACAATCTTATTATTTTATTTTATCTATATACAGACCAACACAAGCTTATTATTTTATTTTATCTATATACAGACCAACACAAGCTTATTATTTTATTTTATCTATATACAGACCAACACAATCTTATTATTTTATTTTATCTATATACAGACCAACACAATCTTATTATTTTATTTTATCTATATACAGACCAACACAATCTTATTTTATTTTATCTATATACAGACCAACACAAGCTTATTATTTTATTTTATCTATATACAGACCAACACAATCTTATTTTATTTTATCTATATACAGACCAACACAATCTTATTATTTTATTTTATCTCTATACAGACCAACACAAGCGTATTATTTTATTTTATCTATTTACAGACCAACACAAGCTTATTATTTTATTTTATCTATATACAGACCAACACAATCTTATTATTTTATTTTATCTATATACGGACCAACACAATCTTATTATTTTATTTTCATACAAGTTTGTTACACAGATACAAAATATGTTCGAAAATGCTACAACACAGTGATAAAGAAGATTACAGAGATCTAGTATGTTAGGTTGTGCTATATTAAAGAGAGAGTTACATTATTATATATAACAAAATTGCAGTGTTACATTAATGTATATTAGAGATAATGAGTGTTATATTATGTTCTATTACAGGGATGAACACTGTGTTTAAAAAGACATGTAATCCAAAAAGCTTTCTTTCATGATTCAGGCAGAGCATACAATTTAAAATAACTTTCCAATTTACTCGTATTATAAAATTTGTTTCATTGGCTTGTTATCCTTTTTTTAAATCATACCTAGGTATCCTTAGGAAGCAGAACTGCATTTTTCGAAAATAACTGTAGTTCACAGAAATATCATAGTATATGGAAACACCACCATATAAAATGCACAATATTTTTTACATTTTTATTAGACATGTGCGTTTCGTTTCGGACGAATTCGGCTGAATTTTGGGCAATTTGGATGCATCCGAATTGCCGAATTGGCACATCCCGAAAAATTCAGAAAATGAATAAATATGTTTCCGAATTTTCGGATCCATTATTCATATTCAGAATTTTTAAATGTTTCTTCCTAAACCGCAGTTCCCCGACACTCAGTATAACCCCTAAACCACTGTTCCCCCGACATTGCTGAAACTAACTTAATCTATTAACCCCTAAACCGCACCCCCCCCACATCGCCGACACTAACTAAACCTATTAACCCCTAAACTGCTGTTCCGAAACATCGCTGACATGAACTAAACCTATTAACCCCTAAACCGCACTCCCCCATATCGCCGACACAAACAAAACCTATTAACCCCTAAACCACACCCCCCCCATTGCCGACACAAACTAAACCTATTAACCCCTAAACTACACCCCCCCTCACATCGCCGACACAAACTAAACCTATTAACATCTAAACCGCACCCCCCCCCCCCACATCGCCAACACTAACTAAAGCTATTAACCCCTACACTGCCGTTCACAAACATCGCCAATACTAACTAAACCTATTAACCCCTAAACCGCCATTCCCAAACATCGAAAATACTAACTAAACCTATTAACCCCTAAACCACCGTTCACAAACATCGCCAATACTAACTAAACCTATTAACCCCTAAACTGCTGGCCCCCACATCGCAACAACCTAATTTAAACTATATTAACCCCTAAACCTAACACCCCATAACTTTAACATAATTCAAATATAACTAAATTAAAGTTACAATTATTAACTAATACCTATTTAAATCTAAATACAAAGTAACTTACCTATATTAACCCCTAAACCTAACACCCCCTAAACCTAACACCCCCTAAATTTAACATTATTAAAATATAACTAAATTAAAGTTACAATTATTAACTAATAATACCTATTTAAATCTAAATACAAAGTAGCTTACCTGTGAAATAAAACCTAAGCTAGCTACAATATAACTAATAGTTATATTGTAGCTAGCTTAGATTTTATTTTTATTTCACAGGTAAGTTTGTATTTATTTTAACCAGGTAGACTAGTTAGTAAAAATAGTTATTATTAACTATTTACTAACTACCTAGTTAAAATAAATACAAACTTACCTGTGAAATAAAAATAAAACCTAAGCTGCCTTACACTAAATCATACCATTACAAAATAAAAAATACAAAATTACAAAAAATAAAAAAACTACCATTACAAAAAATAACAAACGAAATTATCTAAAATAATAAAAATTATTCCTTTTCTAATACCCTTTAAAAAAAAAAAACACACCCCAAAATAACCCCCCCCCCCCTAATCTATAATAAACTTCATGGCAATGCCCATCTAAATGCCCTTATTAGGGCAATGGATAGATTAGGTTTTTTAGATATTTTTTATTTTGTGGGTTTGGGGGGGGTGGGGGTTGTAATGTTAGTGGGTCTTTGTAATTTTTTTTTTTTTCAGAAAAAGAGCTAATATCTTTAGCGCAATGCCCTACAAAAGGCTCTTTTAAGGGCCATTGCTAGTTTATTCTAGATTAGGGTGTTTTTTTAAAAAATGGGTATTAGAATAGGAATAATTTTTATAATTTTTGATCATTTGTTTGTTATTTTGTGTAAAAAAAAAATTCATTTTGGGGTGGGTTTTTATTTTTAGATTAGGGTTTGGGCAGCAAAAGAGCTAAATGTCCTTTTAAGGGCAATGCCCATACAAATGCCCTTTTCAGGGCAATGGGTAGATTAGGTTTTCGCCTAAGCTTTCCTACAGTGTAAGTCTTTTTGATCTGAAAAAGAAAAAAAAAAAGTTAAAAAAACAAACAAACTTAAAACAGCTTAGCACCCAGGTGGGAAAGTGCTTAGCACTCAAAGGGTTAAAATTGCTGCTCTCTATCTGAATCATGAAAGAAAAAAATTGGGTTTAGTATCCCTGAAAGTGTAATTTTACCTACCCAAAACACTCCAATTTAAGATTTCATATCTATATTTGCCAATAACAATTGATAAGTAAAATTTAGAAGATAACATATTATTTTTGGTCCTATGCACCTTCTTGCAGTTTATACAGAAAATGATTTGGTATAAATAGCTAGCCTTACAATTATTAGATACTTTTTAAAGGGACATTCCGGTCAAAATTTGATTGCACATAGATGAATTACATCTTTGTATAGAAACATAATTGCAATATACATGTGTTGGCAAACATGCTTCTAGTAAACGTTATCACTGTTTTAATGCTAACATTTTTCTCTGCATGTGCATGTGAAGCATAGCTAGATATTCTCAGTGCACCAGCATTTTAAATATTGCAGCTGCTCAGAGCACAAGTGGGGCTTGTATCATGTCAACAATTAACAAATTGAGTCATTACGAGATGGTACAAGCAGCAAGTGCTGTGTTTAAAATGCTGGTGCACGGTGCATACTTTAGACACAGCTATAACTTGTATTAGAAGCATTTTTGCTAATTCATGTATATTACAAAAATGCTTCTATTCAAAACTGAAATGCATCTATATGGATTCCCATTTGGGCTGGAATGTCCCTTTAACATTACACAATAATCTAAATTTCTCAGACGGTTGGCTCAACCTATTAAGAAAATATATGCATGCTTCTACCCCATCCGGACTCAGCATAAAAAAATATAATAAAACGTACGAAGCAAAACAAAAAAAGTTATACTAAAAGTCATCCGATATAGAATTTCACAACATTTTGATTGTTTGATTGTTGTTTGATTTTTTTATTGGTTCAGACAAACTAACATCAACAAGACACGGCTACTGACGGGTTATCATTCGGCAAGTGCAGTTGTTTTGTTATTTATGCAAATTCATAATGAAACACGGATATTAGTTTAGTTTATACGAAAGGATTTCCGAACAAATGCATCACGAAAATAGATAGGAAACGAATAAATATTGACAAAATGTGTCAGTATTAATTTTTTTATTTAAATTACCTTAGGGGTTAAAATACTTACGACTGTGAAGCTGCGCTAATCCTGATCCTAAATGTCGGAATTAGCTCACCTCTCCATCGCGCTAGAGGCTAGAAACGCTACAGGTGTACTTTTTTTTTACCTGTAGCAAAGAAACTTTTACATTTGTTTAACGAAAACAGTTGTAAATTTTCCACGAATATTCATTATTATTTTTGTATTAAATTTAACGAAAATCGAAGCGGTATATATTCGGAAAACTAACTGAACCAAATTTTTCACCCGTGCACATGTCTAGATATCATGATTTGTATAAGGACATGAAACTCCTTAAAATTATAGGAGCTTATCTTTTCAAATGAGGAGTCTTATATATTTCTATGGTGAGGGGGTAATGAAGGCCTCTTAAAATTTGCCAGGACCCCTCAAATAGAACCAATATTGTGAGGTATTTGTCATTCGTACGACAGTCACCTGGCAGCATGGCAGACACAGGACCACTCATTTTAAAGAGCAGAACTGCTGCTTTCAAATAAGAGCTCTCAAATTTGTCTTTGTATTTTGGGGGGCTGCTTAGGACACCCCACATCTCCCTGACGTTGTGCCATAATCACAACGTCAGGGAAATGTTCTGTCAGGTGTTCACTGATGCCATGGTAATCAGCTGATAGCCACCTTGGCATTTGACCCCTCCTTTGAAAGAGAAGCCTCTCCTTTTTCAAAAGAGAGGTCACTTGTCCCACTGAAGTTTGTATTTTGGGGTGCTAGGGTCCCTTTTGTAGCTCAGAGCACAGTTAAAGGTGCATAGAAAACAGGTGATTGTTATAATGTGCAGTCTTTTTATATACACTCATTCTGAGGCACCAGCCTCTACTGAACATGTGCAAGATTTCACAGTTTATGCATATGAGTCTGTGATTGGCTGAGAGCTGTCATATGATACAGCGGGCAGGGAGCTTTGAAACAACATTTTTTTATTCAAAGTCCATTTTATTGCATTGCCTTTTTGAAGGAACATTTAACACTAAATAAATGCTATATAGAATGATGCATTCAAAGAAGATTTGTCTGAGAATAATATGTAGATGTATTTTGTAAAGTTTCATTAGTTATTTTAATATTGACAAAAGAAGTGTAAAGTTTTAGTGTCTATAAAACAATGGGAGCTGCCATGTTGTAACTTATGTTACCTTATCTGCTGTGACCAATTAGAGACAGTTATAACTAGGTCACTAGAGTGTGCAGCCAATGGCTTTGTGGAATATAACAGTGTTCTGCACTTCCATTTCTAACAGTAACTAAAAGCTCACAATGTCAGAATGGATATACAGGAAAGGGGGACAAAATAAATAATGAAAGTGTATTGCAGAGTTGTTGTTTTTTGTATATTGTTCTATATTACCACTTCAAAGTGTTTAATGTTCCTTTAATATGCATTTGATGATTGTGCAATTCTATTGTACTTTATATGGACAGATTTTGCACAGCTAAGAGAAATATTTTAAGTACTTACTCATTTTTTTTTTATTTTACATCCCTTTACTAAATGCAAACTAATAAACTGACTAAGAAATACATAAAATGTCTGTTTGATTTAGAAAAAGAAAAAGCAGAATAAGGTAAAAAAATAAATAAACACATAAGAGACCGGAATAGAATGACAATTTGAAGAAAGGAAGCAAATGAATGAAAAACCATGACATGAATGAGACAAATCAGGAGGTTGGGGAGAAGAATAGATATGAAGAATATGTAATCTGAAGTCTCACAAACGGCCTTTGCGCTCTATAATTACAGACATTCTGTATTGAAGCAAATAAAACTGATCACAATGAAAAATTACTGCACTTCATAGCAATATTTTTTCCAGTTCTGCAAAAGATATAAACATTGAAAGTTATAAAATAAACTGTTCAGTCACAGAACAGAGAACATAAGTATATCTGAGTAGACCTTGTGATAAAAGGTTAAAGACACTACAGTTATTTTGTTACATGTAAACAAGTGGTTTTTATCATGCACTACATTTTGTTTTCTGAAACCTAGATGTTCCTGCCATGAATAAAACTGATTTCTTTTTTGTAGAGGTTTTTATTATTTACTTGTGTATGTTCCTGTGTTATTAGAGCAAGACCTGTGATTTATGAGCTCTATAGGAGGGATAGTGAGACCTGTGATTTATAGGTTCTATAGGGAGGGTAGTGAGACCTGTGATTTATGGGCTCTATAGGGAGGCTAGTGAGACCTGTGATTTGTGGACTCTATAGAGAGGGTACGGAGACCTGTGAGTTATGGGTTCTATAGGGAGAGGGTAGTGAGACCTGTGTTTTATAAGTTCTATAGGGAGGGTAGTGAGACCTGTGTTTTATGGGTTCTATAGGGAGAGGGTAGTGAGACCTGTGGTTTATAGGTTCTATAGGGAGGGTAGTGAGACCTTTGATCAGTGAGACCTGTGATTTATAGGTTATATAGAGAGGTTAGTGAGACCTGTGATTTGTGGACTCTATAGAGAGGGTACGGAGACCTGTGATTTATAGGTTCTATAGGGAGGGTAGTGAGACCTGGGATTTATGGTTTATATAGGGAGGGTAGTGAGACCTATGATTTATAGGTTCTATAGGGAGGGTAGTGAGACCTGGGATTTATGGTTTATATAGGGAGGGTAGTGAGACCTATGATTTATGGGCTCTATAGGGAGGGTAGTGAGACCTTTGATTTATGGGTTCTATAGGGAGAGGGTAGTGAGACCTGTGTTTTATAAGTTCTATAGGGAGGGTAGTGAGACCTGTGTTTTATGGGTTCTATAGGGAGAGGGTAGTGAGACCTGTGGTTTATAGGTTCTATAGGGAGGGTAGTGAGACCTTTGATCAGTGAGACCTGTGATTTATAGGTTATATAGAGAGGGTAGTGAGACCTGTGATTTATGGGTTCTATAGAGAGGTTAGTGAGACCTGTGATTTATGGGTTCTATAGAGAGGTTAGTGAGACCTGTGATTTATAGGTTCTATAGGGAGGGTAGTGAGACCTGTGATTTATAGGTTCTATAGGGAGGGTAGTGAGACCTGTGATTTATAGGTTCTATAGGGAGGGTAGTTAGACCTGTGATTTATGGGCTCTATATAGAGGGTAGTGAGACCTGTGATTTATAGGCTCTATAGGGAGGGTAGTGAGACCTGTGATTTATAGGTTCTATAGGAAGGGTAGTGAGACCTGTGATTTATAGAGAGGGTAGTGAGACCTGTGATTTATGGGCTCTATAGGGAGGGTAGTGAGACCTATGGTTTATAGGTTCTATAGGGAGGGTAGTGAGACCTGTGATTTATAGGTTCTATAGGGAGGGTAGTGAGACCTGTGATTTATGGGCTCTATAGGGAGGGTAGTGAGACCTATGATTTATAGGTTCTATAGGGAGGGTAGTTAGACCTATGATTTATAGGTTCTATAGGGAGGGTAGTTAGACCTATGATTTATAGGTTCTATAGGGAGGGTAGTGAGACCTGTGATTTATAGGTTCTATAGGGAGGGTAGTGAGACCTGTGATTTATAGGTTCTATAGGGAGGGTAGTGAGACCTGTGATTTATAGGTTCTATAGGGAGGGTAGTGAGACCTGTGATTTATAGGTTCTATAGGGAGGGTAGTGAGACCTGTGATTTATAGGTTCTATAGGGAGGGTAGTGAGACCTGTGATTTATAGGCTCTATAGAGAGAGTAGTGAGACCTGTGATTTATAGGCTCTATAGAGAGAGTAGTGAGACCTTTGATTTATAGGCTCTATAGAGAGAGTAGTGAGACCTTTGATTTATGGGCTCTATAGAGAGGGTAGTGAGACCTGTGATTTATAGGCTCTATAGGGAGGGTAGTGAGACCTGTGATTTATTGGTTCTATAGGAAGGGTAGTGAGACCTGTGATTTATAGGCTCTATAGGGAGGGTAGTCAGACCTGGGATTTATAGGCTCTATAGGGAGAGTAGTCAGACCTGGGATTTATGGGCTCTATAGGGAGGGTAGTCAGACCTGGGATTTATAGGTTCTATAGGGAGAGTAGTGAGACCTGGGATTTATAGGTTCTATAGGGAGGGTAGTGAGACCTGTGATTTATGGGCTCTATAGGGAGGGTAGTGAGACCTATGATTTAAAGGTTCTATAGGGAGGGTAGTGAGACCTGTGATTTATAGGCTCTATAGGGAGGGTAGTGAGACCTGTGATTTATGGGCTCTATAGGGAGGGTAGTGAGACCTGTGATTTATAGGTTCTATAGGGAGGGTAGTGAGACCTGTGATTTATAGGCTCTATAGGGAGGGTAGTGAGACCTGTGATTTATAGGCTCTATAGGGAGGGTAGTGAGACCTGTGATTTATAGGCTCTATAGGGAGGGTAGTGAGACCTGTGATTTATAGGTTCTATAGGGAGGGTAGTGAGACCTGGGATTTATGGTTTATATAGGGAGGGTAGTGAGACCTGGGATTTATGGTTTATATAGGGAGGGTAGTGAGACCTGGGATGTATGGGCTCTATAGGGAGGGAAGTGATACTTGGGATTTATGGTTTATATAGGGAGGGTAGTGAGACCTGGGATTTATGGTTTATATAGAGAGGGTAGTGAGACCTATGATTTATGGGCTCTATAGGGAGGGTAGTGAGACCTATGATTTATGGGCTCTATAGGGAGGGTAGTGAGACCTGTGATTTATAGGTTCTATAGGGAGGGTAGTGAGACCTATGATTTATGGGCTCTATAGGGAGGGTAGTGAGACCTATGATTTATGGGCTCTATAGGGAGGGTAGTGAGACCTGGGATTTATGGGCTCTATATGGAGGGTAGTGAGACCTGTGATTTATAGGTTCTATAGGGAGGGTAGTGAGACCTGTGATTTATGGGCTCTATAGGGAAGGTAGTGAGACCTGTGATTTATAGGTTCTATAGGGAGGTTAGTGAGACCTGTGATTTATAGGTTCTATAGGGAGGGTAGTGAGACCTGGGATTTATGGTTTAAGTAGGGAGGGTAGTGAGACCTGGCATTTATGGTTTATATAGGGAGGGTAGTGAGACCTGTGATTTATAGGTTCTATAGGGAGGGTAGTGAGACCTGTGATTTATAGGTTCTATAGGGGGGGTAGTGAGACCTGGGATTTATGGTTTAAGTAGGGAGGGTAGTGAGACCTGGCATTTATGGTTTATATAGGGAGGGTAGTGAGACCTGTGATTTATGGGCTCTATAGGGAGGGTAGTGAGACCTGAGATTTATAGGCTCTATAGAGAGGGTAGTGAGACCTGTGATTTATAGCTCTATAGGGGAGGGTAGTGAGACCTGTGATTTATAGGCTCTATAGGGAGGGTAGTGAGACCTGTGATTTATGGGCTCTATAGGGAGGGTAGTGAGACCTATGATTTATAGGTTCTATAGGGAGGGTAGTGAGACCTGTGATTTATAGGCTCTATAGGGAGGGTAGTGAGACCTGTGATTTATGGGCTCTATAGGGAGGGTAGTGAGACCTGTGATTTATAGGTTCTATAGGGAGGGTAGTGAGACCTGGGATTTATAGGTTCTATAGGGAGGGTAGTGAGACCTGGGATTTATGGTTTATATAGGGAGGGTATTGAGACCTGGGATTTATGGTTTATATAGGGAGGGTAGTGAGACCTGGGATGTATGGGCTCTATAGGGAGGGAAGTGATACTTGGGATTTATGGTTTATATAGGGAGGGTAGTGAGACCTGGGATTTATGGTTTATATAGAGAGGGTAGTGAGACCTATGATTTATGGGCTCTATAGGGAGGGTAGTGAGACCTATGATTTATGGGCTCTATAGGGAGGGTAGTGAGACCTGTGATTTATAGGTTCTATAGGGAGGGTAGTGAGACCTATGATTTATGGGCTCTATAGGGAGGGTAGTGAGACCTATGATTTATGGGCTCTATAGGGAGGGTAGTGAGACCTATGATTTATGGGCTCTATAGGGAGGGTAGTGAGACCTGGGATTTATGGGCTCTATATGGAGGGTAGTGAGACCTGGGATTTATGGGCTCTATATGGAGGGTAGTGAGACCTGTGATTTATAGGTTCTATAGGGAGGGTAGTGAGACCTGGGATTTATAGGTTCTATAGGGAGGGTAGTGAGACCTGGGATTTATGGTTTATATTGGGGAGGGTATTGAGACTTGGGATTTATGGTTTATATAGGGAGGGTAGTGAGACCTGGGATTTATGGGCTCTATAGGGAGGGTAGTGATACTTGGGATTTATGGTTTATATAGGGAGGGTAGTGAGACCTGGGATTTATGGTTTATATAGAGAGGGTAGTGAGACCTATGATTTATGGGCTCTATAGGGAGGGTAGTGAGACCTATGATTTATGGGCTCTATAGGGAGGGTAGTGAGACCTTTGATTTATGGGCTCTATAGGGAGGGTAGTGAGACCTGGGATTTATGGGCTCTAAATGGAGGGTAGTGAGACCTGTGATTTATAGGTTCTATAGGGAGGGTAGTGAGACCTGTGATTTATAGGTTCTATAGGGAGAGTAGTGAGACCTGTGATTTATAGGTTCTATAGGGAGGATAGTGAGACCTGGGATTTATAGGTTCTATAGGGAGGGTACTGAGACCTGGGATTTATAGGTTCTATAGGGAGGGTAGTGAGACCTGTGATTTATAGGTTCTATAGGGAGGGTAGTGAGACCTGTGATTTATAGGTTCTATAGGGAGGGTAGTGAGACCTGTGATTTATGGGCTCTATATGGAGGGTAGTGAGACCTGTGATTTATAGGTTCTATAGGGAGGGTAGTGAGACCTGTGATTTATAGGTTCTATAGGGAGGGTAGTGAGACCTGGGATTTATGGTTTATATAGGGAGGGTATTGAGACCTGGGATTTATGGTTTATATAGGGAGGGTAGTGAGACCTGGGATTTATGGGCTCTATATGAAGGGTAGTGAGACATGGGATTTATAAGGTTCTATAGGGAGGGTAGTGAGACCTGTGATTTATAGGTTCTATAGGGAGGGTAGTGAGACCTGTGATTTATAGGTTCTATAGGGAGGGTAGTGAGACCTGGGATTTATGGTTTATATAGGGAGGGTATTGAGACCTGGGATTTATGGTTTATATAGGGAGGGTAGTGAGACCTGGGATATATGGGCTCTATAGGGAGAGTAGTGATACTTGGGATTTATGGTTTATATAGGGAGGGTAGTGAGACCTGGGATTTATGGTTTATATAGGGAGGGTAGTGAGACCTGGGATTTATGGTTTATATAGGGAGGGTAGTGAGACCTATGATTTATGGGCTCTATAGGGAGGGTAGTGAGACCTATGATTTATGGGCTCTATAGGGAGGGTAGTGAGACCTATGATTTATAGCTCTATAGGGAGGGTAGTGAGACCTATGATTTATAGCTCTATAGGGGAGGGTAGTGAGACCTGGGATTTATGGTTTATATAGAGAGGGTAGTGAGACCTATGATTTATGGGCTCTATAGGGAGGGTAGTGAGACTTGGGGTTTATAGGTTCTATAGGGAGGGTAGTGAGACCTGTGATTTATAGGTTCTATAGGGAGGGTAGTGATACCTGGGATTTATAGGTTCTATAGAGAGGGTAGTGAGACCTGTGATTTATAGGTTCTATAGGGAGGGTAGTGAGACCTATGATTTATAGGTTCTATAGGGAGGGTAGTGAGACCTGGGATTTATAGGTTCTATAGGGAGGGTAGTGAAACCTGAGATTTATGGGCTCTATAGGGAGGGTAGTCAGACCTGGGATTTATAGGTTCTATAGGGAGAGTAGTCAGACCTGGGATTTATGGGCTCTATAGGGAGGGTAGTCAGACCTGGGATTTATAGGTTCTATAGGGAGAGTAGTCAGACCTGGGATTTATGGGCTCTATAGGGAGGGTAGTCAGACCTGGGATTTATAGGTTCTATAGGGAGAGTAGTCAGACCTGGGATTTATGAAACATTAGATAATAGAAATAAATTGGAAATTTGATTAAAATTGTATGCTCTTTCTGAAATATGAATGAAAATGGTTGGGTTTCATGTCCCTTTAAACTACTTAGTTTTACATTGTTCTATTGGTATCCTTTTTTAAAAGAATACCTAGATAGGCTAAGGAGCTTTTATAAGCTACTCGGAGCTACCTGGTGATTGGTGGCTACACACTATGCCTCTTGTCATTAGCTCACCAGATGTGCTCAGCTAGCTCCCAGTAGTGCATTGCTGTCCTGGAACTGATTCTAAGGGACCGATTTATCAAGTGTCGGGCGAACATGATCCGCTGTAGCGGATCATGTCAGCCCGACATCGATAAATACGGACAGCATACGCTGCCGGCATTTATCATTGCACAAGTCTTTCTCGTAAAATGCTTGGCCAATACTGCCACCTGCAGAGGGTGTCAATCAGGCCGATCGTATCTGATCTGGATGATTGCTATGCGCCACCTATGCTATGTCCGCTGCTTCTTAACTTTTGTTTCCGGCGAGCCTGAAGTCTTGCACGGAAACTGCTGCATTTGCAGCATTATAAATCGGTCCCTAACTGTGTTGAACCTAATACAGTTGGTTATATACAAGCAATAGCGCAATATTAAATGTTCTTACACATTAGGATTCTTTTTTTAGACTTTTATGCACTTTTAAAGGGACATAGAACACAATTTTTTTTTCTTTCATGGTAGAACATAAAATTTTAAGCAACTTTCAAATTTACTTCTTTTATCTGATTTTCCTTGTTCTCTTGGTTATTTTTTGTTAAAAAGCAGAAAGGTAAGTTCAGGAGATTGTACGTGTCAGCACTAATATGTGGCAGCAGTTTGGCAATAAAGTTATACATTAGCAAGAGCACTAGATGGCAGCAGTTTGGCAATAAAGTTATACATTAGCAGGAGCACTAGATAGCAGCAGTTTTATAATAATGTTATACATTGGCAAGAGCACTAGATGGCAGCAGTTTGGCAATAAAGTTATACATTAGCAAGAGTACTAAATGGCAGCAGTTTGGCAATAAAATTATACATTAGCAAGAGTACTAAATGGCAGCAGTTTGGCAATAAAGTTATACATTAGCAAGAGCACTAGATGGCAGCAGTTTGGCAATAAAGTTATACATTAGCAAGAGCACTAGATGGCAGCAGTTTGGCAATAAAGTTATACATTAGCAGGAGCACTAGATAGCAGCAGTTTTATAATAATGTTATACATTAGCAAGAGCACTAGATGGCAGCAATTTGGCAATAAAGTTATACATTAGCAAGAGTACTAAATGGCAGCAGCTTGGCAATAAAGTTATACATTAGCAAGAGTACTAAATGGCAGCAGTTTGGCAATAAAGTTATACATTAGCAAGAGCACTAGATGGCAGCAGTTTGGCAATAAAGTTATACATTAGCAAGAGCACTAGATGGCAGCAGTTTGGCAATAAAGTTATACATTAGCAAGAGCACTAGATGGCAGCACTATTTCCTGTCATGTAGAGCTTCAGAAATGTGCACGCTACCTATCTAGATATCTCTTCAACAAAGAATAACATAAGAAGAAAGTAAATTTGATAATAGAAATAAATTGGAAACATTTTTAAAGGTGTATTATCTGAAATATAAAAGAAAAAAAAATTGTGTTTCATGTCCCTTTAAGTCTTTGCTAGTCTTTGGGGTGTCTCTGGCCATGGAATTCTCTAGGGGCACACACTCGTGTCTCTTATTCAAAGCCTGAAAGAGCTATAGTTCTCCAGTTCTGTACCCTGCTCAGAGCAAACAACCATTTTGGTATTGCACTGCTGCTTGCTTTTCCGTACTGTAGTGTCCCTTTAATGCCTTTTTTTTAAAGGGACATTAAACTGCTGTGTACAACTACAGTAGGATAATAAGAAGAATAACTAATATTTATATAGCGCCTTTCTCCTAGTGGGACTCAAAGCGATTTTTCAGCGCTCGCTCTCGGAATTAACTAAATCGTCAGCTGAATAGTAATAGTTTTTATTATTTTGGTTACTACTCACCATGATGTTGTTCTCCCTCATCTCTTTAAGGCTTTTCTCTTATTTTAACTCATTACAGAAGCCAGCTGGTAAAGCTCTGCATTTTATACTGGGAGCCACCATCTTGTAGCGTGTTGTTGCATCATGTGACAGAAGTTGTGCACTTTCACAGATCAGTGATGTAACTGACTTTTTGCTAACTGTACCTTCTTGCACTTCAGTTTATATCACATAACAGAGGGCAGAAGTGTTACATTTATGCAGTTTTTTGTACAGTTTAAAAGATACATAACAAATATATAAGCTCCAAGATGGCGCCCACGGTGATGATGCAGAACGTCAAAAACTGATACTTGTAAGGAGTTAAAATAAGAGTATTGAGTAGTAACCTGCTACTGTAGTTTGTATCTAAATGTATCTTTAATATTCTCATCAACTAATACCAACTACTTCCTAGACATCAGATAAGGAGGTTTACTTGAAAAACTTTACAGTAGGTCAGAAATTCCATGATACTAGTAGGACCCAGCGGATGTAATTCAGTTTTAAGAGTTTTTTTTAGATTTATAAGAAGGATCTGCTTTATTAAACTTTGTTAGCAGCGCCGAATGTTTCTGTGTGAAGAGCTTTCAACACATACCAGCCAAATAGCATCAGATGTGAAGCACGTAATTATCATTCCTCCCCCATGGCAGGGACTTTTATTTATCGTTGTGTGCGGAGTGTTTTTTTTTTCTATTAGTGATAGGTTTAAGCCTGCAGCCCATCTTGTACCAACGAGTGCCCTTGACCGTACTTAACCCAACAATATGACATTCACAAGAGGAAAAGTACTTGTGTCTGAAACTCTCAGATACTGTACTTAAAGCATCGGTAAACTGCTGATTTCAACTGACAAAAGTAGCGGCTTTCTTATAATCCATTTAAATGAATAGACAAAGTTAATTAAAGTTTAAAATAGAACACAAGAATTTCATAATTGAAAACAAATTTGAATATATTCCTGTTCAGCAACTCTCTCTTTATGTATTCTTATTTAAAGGGACAGTAAGCATCTTGTAATTATAAGATTTTTCTGCAGCCTTGCAATAAATTAACATACTAGGCAAGTGTAAATGTGTTTAATGCATTAACACTGTTACAATTTTTCTTTAAGGCCAAACTCTCCTTTCTGGGGGAAACAAACTTGGCACAGTTTGTCACACTGTCATTTTGTTAGTAAAGATTGTACTGTTTTGCATTACCTTATCTCATCACTGAAGCCAGCTAGGGACAGATATATAGCAAGACTAAGCTTGTGCAGTATATATTGTATAGCAATATTTTTATTGTGTTTGAAAACTACACGCTTTAGAGCCGTTATTACGGAATAGAATGTCATAGCCAATTGCTGTCCTGAAGCCTTCTGTGCTTCCAGGATTTGATTGCGGTCTGGAGGGCATCCTAGGGTTCTAGGGACGCCCCCCAGACGTGATCCAATAACAGTTGATCCGATGTAGACACTTTAACCCAGTCACGAAAGGGAATATTACCTTTGTTATTAACTTTTATCAAAGCCTCTGCAGACTGTCCCCTTATTTCAGTTCTTTTGACAGACTTGCATTTTAACCAATAAGAACTAACTCCTAGGTAACCCCACAGGAGTGAGTACAATGTTATTTATATGGCACATGTGAACTAGCACTATCTAGCTGTAAAAATAAATAAATAAAAATTAACTGAGATAAAGGTGGCCTTTAAGGGCTTAGAAATTTGCATATAAGCCTACCTAGGTTAAGCTTTCAACAAAGAATACCATGGGAACGAAGCAAATTTGATGATAAAAGTAAAATGGAAAGTTGTTTAAAATTGCATGCCCTATTTGAATCATGAACATTTTTTTTTGTTCAATCTTTTTTATTTATAACAAACTTTAACAGAACAATAAAGAATTTACAACATATATGTTTCTTGGCCTCCGTTATTTACCTTTAGTTGCATTGCAGTTGCTAAGAAACAATTATATAGTACTGAACACATTTTTGGGTATTAGCGCTAGCGCTATCGCTGTTGTAGCACTTTGGAAAAGTCATTTAGACTGTCTTGTTTTGAAGTCCGTATTGCAGGCTTCCAATAGATAACGCGATAAGGTATTACATTGGACCATTTGAGAATGTAACAAAACTGTTTACAATACAAAGGTTATTAAAGATTTGTGTTTAAAAGTTGGGGGAAGGGAGAGAAGGGGGAGGGAGGGGTAACTGGGTTAAAGGAAAAGTAAAACATGATCATAGTTAAGTACTTTGTTTAGTCTATTTGACAGGTAAGGTCGA
Source organism: Bombina bombina (assembly GCF_027579735.1). Lineage (NCBI taxonomy): Eukaryota > Metazoa > Chordata > Amphibia > Anura > Bombinatoridae > Bombina > Bombina bombina. The sequence continues at coordinate 29,679,974 of NC_069510.1, read as the reverse complement.
TGTTTCTTATTTGGTAATATTGACTTCTTTATAAAGTAACAGGTGGGTTTCACATTTTTGAAAATCAGAAAAGGGGAAGATCTAACTCATATAGATGTGTAGAGGTTAATGAATGTGTCAGTTGGAGGTTATGTCTAGTCGGTCTAGGTGTGAAGTGGGATTCCCAAAAGAACATCATTTCTATCAGGGTGCCAGGAATCAGACTGAGACGAGAAGTGCAAAAATAATCACACCTTTATTAATAACCAAAAAATAATAAAAAGTCCACAAGTCAAATAACAAGCCAGGAGTCAAAACCAGAGCTGGTAGTCAGACGAGCCGAGTCAGGAGCCAAAGCGAGTAGTCAGACGAGCCGGAATCAGGAACAAGGAAAACAGCAGAGTCAGGAACAAGCCAGAGATCAGGAACCAGGAAGGACGTCAGGCAGCCAGGTAATACACAGGAACTCTCACAACAGGTCTGAGACAACGCAAAGGCAAAGCATACTGAACAGAGGCCCTTTAAATAGTAAGTGATTACATCACAATTCTGAAACTGCAACCTGTCTCACACGGATGATGCACACCAGTCTGGCCATAAAAGGAAGTGCAGGAAATGAGCAGCATCCCCCACAATGCACCATAGTCAGGAAGAGAGGTGAGTAAAATGGCTGCCAGCAGCACATGGCAAACACAACAGGGAAAAAAAAACCTGACAATTTCAGCATCAAAATGAAGTTTATCTATGGTATAGTAAAAATACCTTTAGAGAGTTAGGTTACGCTTCATCTGTTCGATCCACATAGCTAGAGTGGGAGTGAAGTCTGATTTCCAAAGTGTTTGGACTATTTGCTTAACGCTACATATAGCTATTTGAAGAAGCGATGTGTAGTGTTTAAAAGGTAATTTAGGAATAACGTGGAATAATATATTATGGGGTCTAAAGGTATGTCGTGATCCAGAAGTGTACTCATGGTGGAATTGATGTCTTGCCAGAATTTAGTAATTTTGGGGCATGTCCACCATATATGATAGGGTGTACCCTCTTCTGTGCACTTTCTCCATCAGCGGTCAGATGCTTCAGGGAACATATGTTTTAGCCTATGTGGGGTGAGGTACCACCTAAGGATAAATTTGTAATTTGTTTCTAAGAGGGTGGCTGAGTAGGCAGATTTGGAGGTTTTATGGAATATGGTATGCCATTCTTGTTCTGTTAATGTGTATGGAAGATCTTTATGCCATGAGGAGAATTTTAGTGGGAGTTATAAGAAATTACTATAATAAGGATATGGTATGAAGAGGGGGAGAGTCAAGGGTACATAATTTTTCAAAGGGTGTGTGGTCTCTAAGTATCAAATGTTTTAATTTGTGAGTGTCAAAGAAATGCCTCAACTGTAAATATCTAAACCAGTAGGGGAATTGTAAAATATGCAGGCTTTCTAGATGTTTCGGAATTAATTTATCTGCATCTAGTTAGGGTATAAAATTGTAATCGGTTATGTAGATTGTCTATTGATGTTGGTATTATAGATAGTTCTATCGGGAAGTCTGGGTTGGATAGTACAGTTGTTAATGGGGATGGAATTGTGGATAGGCTATATTGTGATCGTAACATGCGTGTCCAGACCGCAAACATTTCTTTAATAATCAGATATTTTTGTGAGTTGGTAGATTGGCTGTGGTTTGCCAGCAATATGCACTTAGTTGAGGTACCATTGTGTTAGCGTGTTCTAAATTTATCCAGGGTTTGTCACACTCAGTGGAGAGTGTGCACCAATCTATAATCCTCTGTAAGAATACTGCAGTACGGTATTTAGATACATCTGGGACTCCCAGGCCACCAGATTTTTTTGGGCGGTATAATGTGGTTTTAGCGAATCTGAGTGGGCGTTTTTTCCAGTTGTATGAATTCACTACAGCTTGTAATCTAGGGAGATATGTTTCTGGGAGTGGCATGGGAAGGGTTTGGAAAATGTAGAGGATTTTTGGAAGGAGTGTCATTTTGACCACCCCAATTCTACCTATCCAGGATATCTTTTTATGGAGCGGACGTGTCTTTAGTAAGTGTAGTAAGGAGGGTTTCATAATTTAACTCTATTAACTGTTGAGAACTAGCAGAGAGATGGATACCTAATATTTTAGAGAATTTTGTTGGATCAAGTATTGAGTTTGTTGCTGTAATACCTGTATGTCTGTACTAGTAAGAATAATAGGGAGGATTTCTGATTTATTCAAATTGATGGAGTAGTTGGATAACGAACCATACTCTTCAAGGGATTTCTAAGCCGCAGAGAGGGAGAGAGTCGGGGAGGTCAGCGTTAGTAGTAGGTCATCGGCATGTAGTGCATTTTATACCTTTAAGAAGTTTACATTTCAGGCATTTTGAATTAATCCATTTGTACATTGTATAAGGGAAATAATCATTTACATGTGTGAGATAAACCTATTATTATCCAAATCCATCCTGATAATTGGTAAACAATTTGAATGCCATTTGTATATGGGCATGACATATGCTGTGCATGTTTGGGCAATGATTATATTGACACTGTAAAATATATATATTAAAAAAAAGCCTTTACAAATATTAAAAATCATTAATTGAGAAAGCACTTATTTCCGGTTTGGCGAGATTTTCATCAGAAATCAAGAGAACGCTATTGGAAATAATTTTTATTAGAAGGAAATGGCCACACCTGATATCTTCTAGAAATGGATTTTATCAGTTCTCATTAGAAATGCTGTGTATTTGGTTTATCATCAATGCAAATTTGTGTCAAATATTTGGATATTCATTTATTTTTTACCAAAACGAATATCCGAATTAATGCACTTACTAATTTAAAGTATAATGAATATATACTAACAAAATGTATTAGTATATAATTATTCATTATTCTTTAAATTAGATTTATTACTTATAGCGTGCTGGGGCAACGTGCTAATCCGCCTCATCTTCACAGACTCCAGGGCCGCGCTATTAAGAACATTAGTACGTCAGATCCCAGAGCCTGCCCTAAAGGGCCTTCACCCGTAGTACAGGCGGTGGGCCGCACTAATTCGACTTATTCAGTGTCCAAAGCCTAATTTTCCTATAAGCGCCGTGTGGACACTATGAAGAAGGAGCAAATTAACGCGGCTCCCCAGCATGCTATAGATCAGTATCCACAGGTGACCGCGTGCCATATGCAGCAAGATAAAATGTACATTTCTTTTAAAGGGACACTGTACCCAAAAAAAATCTTTTGTAATTCAGAAAGAGCATGCAATTTTAAGCAACTTTCTAATTTACTCCTATTATCAATTTTTCTTCGTTCTCTTGCTATCATTATTTGAAAAAGAAGGCATCTAAGCTTTTTTTTGGTTTCAGTACTTTGAACAGCACTTTTTTATTGGTGGATGAATTTATCCACCAATCAGCAAGGACAACCCAGGTTGTTCACCAAAAATGGGACGGCATCTAAACTTACATTCTTGCATTTCAAATAAAGATACCAAGAGAATGAAGAAAATTTGATAATAGGAGTAAATTAGAAAGTTGCTTAAAATCTCACGCTCAATCTGAATCACAAAAGAAATTTTTTGGGTACAGTGTCCCTTTAACGCAAAATAATGTAAATGTTAACGAATATTCAGTATTCGTTTTTATTTTAAACTAACCAAATACCGAAAAGTGCAGCACACAATTTTTATATTCATTCTGAATGATTCATCCAAACAAATTGTTCACTGCTGCACATGTCTAGTTCTCAAACTGTAAATCATTAAATATCTAAGCTATGAGGTTTACTCCATTACAATAATGTAGCCGCAAACATGTTGCCGACACTTCCAAACTTCACATTTGGTTTTTTTTTTATTTAAGGAGCTTTATTGAAAATAAACAGAACACAGTTTTGCATGATAAAGAAAATATGAAGATCTTATGAAGGGGATGTTGGGGTCTTTCAGGTTAAAGGAGCAAAGTTTGTTAACAAGTAATATGGCAAGATTTATAACATAAATGTCTGTCTGAAAATGAGCCCAAGTGCTTCACAAGATAGTCTGATACATTGCACAAATACTGCATTGTACAACATTATCTAGCTCAGATTTTTTTTTTTTTTTTCCTTCTTTCTTAAATGGAAGAAGGTCAAATGTATTAAAGGGATAGGAAAGCCATTGCATGATTCAGATAGAGCATGTCATTTTACGACACCTGTTTTCAAATGTGCTTCATTCTTTTGGTATCCCTTGTTGAAAATGAATACGCACATATCCTACACCAGTGGGAGCTAGCTGCTGATTGGTGTCTGCACACATTTGTCTTTTGTGATTGGCTATCTAGATGTGTTCATCTGGCTGCCAGTAGTGCAATGCTGTTCCTTCAGCAAAGGATAAATTGGAAAGTTGTTTAAAAAGACCCATTACACAAACCGGGGCCAGCAGGAATCTGTAGACATCAGTATACATCTGATACGTTGGGGCTTGGTTAGGTGTCTGAAAATCAGCACAATGTTATTAAAAAATAAGCAAAACTATACATTGTTATAAAAACACACCCAGATGGGCTATATAGATGAATCATCTACAAAACAATTATACAAAGAAAAATCTAGTGTACAATGTCCCTTTAACTAATTTATTCATCCAGATTAATGTATGTTCTGTTTGAATTGCTTATTCTTGTATTATTGTTTAAAGGGACAGGAACCCACAGCATTTTCTTTCATGATTCAGATACAACATATCATTTCATAAGCAGGGAGGGGGACTGTGTCTGCTCTTTTCTATTTTCCCAGCCCCTTTCACTGGGTGTCCTAGCCTAACCTCATCAACAGTGCTAAACTGGGAGCTTCTAAGTAAGTTTTTAAAAAGTTCTTCTTTATAGTAGTGTCTGTTACATGCAGTGATATGAAAATTGGTGTACACTGCCCCTTTAAACTAGCACATTCTAAGAGCTGTTTCCCATCCACACATTGCTTTTGTGTCACATCCAGTGGTTGTGGTCGGTGTATACTATCTCTCCTTGTGACCTGGAGTCCTTTTCAGGGTCACACCAGGGATTTATGACGCATAGGAAAGGTACAAAGCATTTAGTAACTATCACTTGGCTAAGACTCTAATAGGATAAAGAAGATCCAGACAAATGTTTTGCTTTTTAAGCCCATACGCGTTCACTGTACAGCAATCTTATATTTAGACAGCTTCACAGTAACACATTAGTTGTAGCTGAAGCATTCCTGATAAAGTTAATTAAAAAAAAAATACATTAAGGGCTTTAACTCCCTTTTATCTTATCGGGATTGGAAAATTGTGCATACCTCAAGGACGGATAGATTTTACGTGACTAAAACAAATAGTCTGAAATAATCTTTTTTTGTTTTAATAATGAATCACAGTGTACCAGACGGTACAGTAGTTAGCCAGGCCCAAGTCATACACAGAATCAATTTAATAGTTTAGTAGATGGCAGAGTGATGAGGCAGAGTCAGTTCAACACAGGCAGAGGTCAGCAAAAGTATATCATAAAGTGTTCAGTATATGGCAAGAGAGAGGAAGGGTCAAGTCAGACTTTATACCGGAATTGAAGTGCCCCCCATTCCTCCCAGTAGGACCTCCAAACAAGTGGTATCCATAGGTACCTCATCAAATTGCCAACAACATACTTAAAGGGCGACTTGATCCCCTGCACCCTACTTGACCCTACTTGACCTGCACTCTTTAAAGAAGTGGCATATCGAGGCTCAAATCCAGGAGACCGGCTAGCCCGGCAAGGCTTTGTTGGCCCTCTAGCGTTTAACACATCTCCTTGACAAAATATGCATTGTTATGTACAATGTGGATTATTTAAAGTACTGTAGATATCTTGAAAGGGATTTAATGGTTGTTTGCACTATTTCAAACATAAATATATATATGGAAATATACGTTTATGTTTAAAATAATATAAAGCATCATTAAATACCATTGACTGACTATACATATCATTTAAGCATAGACCCCTAAACTGTCACAACCTAAAATTAACTGTAGAAGCTAACTGCATGCCTGTTATGTAAAAATATAATTTAATATTACTGACTACTATAACATAAATATTTATTAACACATAATAAACACAACAACCTATTATAAAAATAAAAATTGTCCCTAACTATCACACACATGTAAATTTGTGCGTCTCATGCACATAGCTAATTCTTTTTTTTTTGTCTATTCCAGATTTTTTGTTTAAAATTTGCATTTAAAAATATAGATAATCCCTTTATTGCCCATTCCCCAGTTTTGCATAACCAACACAGTTATATTAACATACTTTTTTTACCTCTGTGATTACCGTGTATCGAAGACTCTGCAGACTGCCCCCTTATCTCGTACAGCCTTGCATTTTAGCCAATCAGTGCTGACTCATAAATAAGTCCACTGGAGTGAGCACAATGCTATCTATATGGCACACATGAACTAGCGCTGTCTAGCTGTGAAAACTGTCAAAATGCATTGAGATAAGAGGCAGCTTTCAAGGGCTTAGAAATTAGCATAGAAGCCTACCTAGGTTTAGCTTTCAACAAAGAATACCAAGAGAACAAAGAAAATTTGATGATAAAGGTAAAATGGAAAGTTGTTTAAAATTGCATTCCCTATCTGAATCATGAAAGTTTAATGTGTTACCCTTTTGGTTCCCAAATATGTTGCAGCCAAGTCCACTAAACACATATTATTGACATATTATTTAAGTTATTTTTCATTGTGTATTTTTTTTTTGTTTTTTTTTTTTTGCTTGTTTTTTTTTAATTAGGACAATTAAGTACAAATTGAATTTCTTGAAAGGTGAGATTTATATCATTTTAAATTTAATTGAACAGCAAATGCTAGAATTGGTTAACAATCTTTTGTAAATGCATCGCTTGAGGCCAAGTCAATTTATCAAGAAAAGTCATTATTGAGACTGATTACAGATCTCACAATCTCTTCTTTATTAAATCTTGTATTTGACGCTCCTTGACTTTGTTTCCCTTGAATTGACCTCTTGTGTATGTGTATACTATATAAATATTTTGTATGGAATTTCTACCATTTTATAAACAATTTAGTTATCTCCCTACATTGTCAGAGGAGCAGGAAGGAGAGTTTTGGTGCACTATTCGCCTCATATAAAATTTAACTTACGCTATTAACCATTTAAAAACTTTCAGCAATACGCTAGTATTATTTTTCTTTCTGTAAATATAAAACAAAATACATAGATTGCTCCGATAAAATAGACAAATATAGTATATATAGATTGAAATATTATAAAACAAATGTAGCTGCCATTTAAATGATAAACAAAATGAACACACTCTAAATGAAAACTGCACTTGTGAGCAGTGTTCCCTCTAAGGACACCTTATGTTAGCTGGCCAGCAGTGAAACGGTTAATTAGGGGACCACACCCTGCAGTTTGCAAACAATACACATATTTCCTTTATTAACTGTTTCACTGCTGGGCCGCTTATAAAATATGGCCTTAGGGGACACTGCTTGTGAGTAAAATGACAGTTTACTATAGATACAATTGCATTGAATTAAACAATAAAACACTCTATTCTGATATGAGTTATTTATAGTATAAAAATAATTCAACAGATTGCAGTGATATCAACAATTATTAAACAAAATACATTGAAATATTAAATTGGATGCTTGCACTATAGCAACAGCTGCAGAAAAGTCCGTAGCACTCAATTTGTTGGGCAGACTCTTCCTTTACAACGCGTTTCAAGGCCACGCCTCTTCCTCAAGTATAGTTCTTTCTGTGATAAGTAAAAAAGGAGTCATGAAAATAGCAAAATCATTAGCCTTCTCATACCCTCCCCAAAGGGAGAGACAAAAAAGCCATCTGGGGGCATCTTCTGGTGGTGGTGGTTTTCTTCTGTTATGTGCGATCAGTCCACGGGTCATCATTACTTCTGGGATATAACTCCTCCCCAACAGGAAATGCAAGAGGATTCACCCAGCAGAGCTGATATAGCTCCTCCCCTCTACGTCAGTCCCAGTCATTCTCTTGCACCCAACGACTAGATAGGATGTGTGAGAGGACTATGGTGATTATACTTAGTTTTTATGACTTCAATCAAAAGTTTGTTATTTTACAATAGCACCGGAGCGTGTTATTACTTCTCTGGCAGAGTTTGAAGAAGAATCTACCAGAGTTTTTTACTATGATTTTAACCGGAGTAGTTAAGATCATATTGCTGTTCTCGGCCATCTGAGGGAGGTAAAGGCTTCAGATCAGGGGACAGCGGGCAGATGAATCTGCATTGAGGTATGTAGCAGTTTTTATTTTCTGAATGGAATTGATGAAAAAATCCTGCTATACCGTTATAATGACATGTATGTATACACTTCAGTATTCTGGGAATGGTTTTTCACCGGAACTACTCTGTTAAAGGTCACTAATCCTTTTAATAAATATTGTCATGTTAAACGTTTTTGCTGGAATGTAGAATCGTTTACATTACTGAGGTACTGAGTAAATAAATGTTTGGGCATTATTTTCCACTTGGCAGTTGTCTGCTTTAAATTGTGACAGTTTCGTTTCTCCTCACTGCTGTGTGTGAGGGGAGGGGCCGTTTTTGGCGCTCTTTTGCTACGCATCAAAAAATTCCAGTCAGCTACTATTATATTTCCTGCATGATCCGGTTCACTGACAGATCTCAGGGGTCTTCAAACTTCTTTGAAGGGAGGTACATTCTCTCAGCAGAGCTGTGAGAATTTTTATTGACTGTGAATAAAAACGTTACTCTATAATTTTTTATGTCAAATTTAGTTATTTACTAATGGGAACAAACCTTTGCTAAAAGTTGTGTTATTTAAACTTGATGCTATAACTGTTTTCAGTTCATTATCTCAACTGTCATTTAATCGTTTAAGTACCTCTTTGAGGCACAGTACGTTTTTGTTAAAAAAGATTATAACCAGGTTGCAAGTTATTGCTAGTGTGTTAAACATGTCTGACTCAGAGAATGATATCTGTGTCATTTGTTCCAATGCCAAGGTGGAGCCCAATAGAAATTTATGTACTAACTGTATTGATGCTACTTTAAATAAAAGTCAATCTGTACAATGTGAACAAATTTCACCAAACTGCGAGGGGAGAGTTATGCCGACTAACTCGCCTCACGCGGCAGTACCTGCATCTCCCGCCCGGGAGGTGCGTGATATTATGGCGCCTAATACATCTGGGCGGCCATTACAGATAACATTACATGATATGGCTACTGTTATGACTGAAGTTTTGTCTAAATTACCAGAACTAAGAGGCAAGCGTGATCACTCTGGGGTGAGAACAGAGTGCGCTGACAATACTAGGGCCATGTCTGATACTGCGTCACAACTTGCAGAGCATGAGGACGGAGAGCTTCATTCTGTGGGTGACGGTTCTGATCCAAACAGATTGGATTCAGATATTTCAAATTTTAAATTTAAATTGGAGAACCTCCGTGCATTACTAGGGGAGGTCTTAGCAGCTCTCAATGATTGTAACACTATTGCAATACCAGAGAAAATGTGTAGGTTGGATAAATACTTTGCGGTACCGGCGAGTACTGACGTTTTTCCTATACCTAAGAGATTAACTGAAATTGTTACTAAGGAGTGGGATAGACCCGGTGTGCCGTTCTCACCCCCTCCAATATTTAGAAAGATGTTTCCAATAGACGCCACTACTCGGGACTTATGGCAAACGGTCCCTAAGGTGGAGGGAGCAGTTTCTACTTTAGCTAAGCGTACCACTATCCCGGTGGAGGATAGCTGTGCTTTTTCAGATCCAATGGATAAAAAATTAGAGGGTTACCTTAAGAAAATGTTTGTTCAACAAGGTTTTATATTGCAACCCCTTGCATGTATCGCGCCGATTACGGCTGCGGCAGCATTTTGGATTGAGTCTCTGGAAGAGAACCTTAGTTCATCTACGCTAGACGACATTATGGACAGGCTTAGAGTCCTTAAACTAGCCAATTCATTCATTTCGGAGGCCGTAGTACATTTAACCAAACTTACGGCTAAGAACTCTGGATTCGCCATACAGGCACGTAGAGCACTGTGGCTAAAATCCTGGTCAGCTGATGTTACTTCTAAGTCTAAATTACTTAATATACCTTTCAAGGGGCAGTCTTTATTTGGGCCCGGGTTGAAAGAAATTATCGCTGACATTACAGGAGGTAAGGGCCACGCCCTACCTCAAGACAAAGCCAAAACTAAGGCTAGACAGTCTAATTTTCGTCCCTTTCGGAATTTCAAACCTGGAGCAGCGTCAACCTCCACTGCACCAAAACAGGAAGGAGCTGTTGCTCGTTACAGGCAAGGCTGGAAACCTAACCAGTCCTGGAATAAGGGCAAACAGGCCAGGAAACCTGCTGCTGCCCCAAAGACAGCATGAACCGAGAGCCCCCGATCCGGGACCGGATCTAGTGGGGGGCAGACTTTCTCTCTTCGCTCAGGCCTGGGCAAGAGATGTTCAGGATCCCTGGGCGCTGGAGATCATATCTCAGGGATACCTTCTAGACTTCAAATTATCTCCCCCAAAAGGGAGATTTCATCTGTCAAGGTTGTCAACAAACCAGATAAAGAAAGAAGCGTTTCTACGCTGTGTACAAGATCTGTTATTAATGGGAGTGATCCATCCAGTTCCGTGGTCGGAACAAGGACAAGGGTTCTACTCAAACCTGTTTGTGGTTCCCAAAAAAGAGGGGACTTTCAGGCCAATCTTAGATTTAAAGATTCTAAACAAATTCCTAAGAGTTCCATCGTTCAAAATGGAAACTATTCGGACAATCTTACCTATGATCCAAAAGGGTCAGTACATGACCACAGTGGATTTAAAAGATGCTTACCTTCACATACCGATTCACAAAGATCATCAACGGTATCTACGGTTTGCCTTCCTAGACAGGCACTACCAGTTTGTAGCTCTTCCATTCGGATTGGCTACGGCCCCAAGAATCTTCACAAAGGTTCTGGGTGCCCTTCTGGCGGTACTAAGACTGCGAGGGATTTCGGTAGCTCCGTACCTAGACGACATTCTAATACAAGCTTCAAGCTTTCAAACTGCCAAGTCTCATACAGAGTTAGTTCTGGCATTTCTAAGGTCGCATGGATGGAAAGTGAACGAAAAGAAAAGTTCTCTTTTTCCTCTCACAAGAGTTCCATTCTTGGGGACTCTTATAGATTCTGTAGAAATGAAGATTTACCTGACAGAAGACAGGTTAACAAGGCTTCAGGATGCATGCCGTGTCCTTCATTCCATTCAACACCCGTCAGTAGCTCAATGCATGGAGGTGATCGGCTTAATGGTAGCGGCAATGGACATAGTACCTTTTGCACGCCTACACCTCAGACCGCTGCAATTGTGCATGCTAAGTCAGTGGAATGGGGATTACTCAGATTTGTCCCCTACCCTGAATCTGAATCAAGAGACCAGAAATTCTCTTCTATGGTGGCTTTATCGGCCACACCTGTCCAGGGGGATGCCATTCAGCAGGCCAGACTGGACAATCGTAACAACAGACGCCAGCCTGCTAGGTTGGGGCGCTGTCTGGAATTCTCTGAAGACTCAGGGATTATGGAATCAGGAGGAGTGTCTCCTTCCAATAAACATTCTGGAATTGAGGGCAGTTCTCAATGCCCTTCTAGCTTGGCCCCAATTAACAACTCAGGGGTTCATCAGGTTTCAGTCGGACAATATCACGACTGTAGCTTACATCAACCATCAGGGAGGGACAAGAAGCTCCCTAGCAATGATGGAAGTATCAAAGATAATTCGCTGGGCAGAGTCTCACTCTTGCCACCTGTCAGCAATCCACATCCCGGGAGTGGAGAACTGGGAGGCGGATTTCTTGAGTCGCCAGACTTTTCATCCGGGAGAGTGGGAACTTCATCCGGAGATTTTTGCCCAAATACTTCGACGTTGGGGCAAACCAGAGATAGATCTCATGGCGTCTCGCCAGAACGCCAAACTTCCTCACTACGGGTCCAGATCCAGGGATCCGGGAGCGGTTCTGATAGATGCTTTGACAGCACCTTGGAACTTCGGGATGGCTTATGTGTTTCCACCCTTCCCGCTGCTTCCTCGATTGATTGCGAAAATCAAACAAGAGAGAGCATCTGTGATTCTAATAGCGCCTGCATGGCCACGCAGGACTTGGTATGCAGATCTAGTGGACATGTCATCCTGTCCACCTTGGTCTCTACCTCTGAGACAGGACCTTCTGATACAGGGTCCATTCAAACATCAAAATCTAACTTCTCTGAAACTGACTGCTTGGAAATTGAACGCTTGATTTTATCAAAGCGTGGTTTTTCTGAGTCGGTTATTGATACCCTGATCCAGGCTAGGAAGCCTGTTACCAGAAAGATTTACCATAAAATATGGCGCAAATACCTATACTGGTGCGAATCCAAACGTTACTCCTGGAGTAAGGTTAGGATCCCTAGGATATTGTCTTTTCTACAAGAAGGTTTAGAAAAGGGTTTATCGGCTAGTTCATTAAAGGGACAGATTTCAGCTCTGTCCATCTTGTTACACAGGCGTCTGTCAGAAAATCCAGACGTCCAGGCTTTTTGTCAAGCTTTAGCTAGGATCAAGCCTGTGTTTAAAGCCGTTGCTCCGCCATGGAGTTTAAACTTAGTTCTTAACGTTTTACAAGGTGTTCCATTTGAACCCCTTCATTCCATTGATATAAAATTGTTATCTTGGAAAGTTCTGTTTTTAATGGCTATTTCCTCGGCTCGAAGAGTCTCTGAGTTATCAGCATTACATTGTGATTCTCCTTATCTGATTTTTCATTCAGATAAGGTAGTTCTGCGTACTAAACCTGGGTTCTTACCTAAGGTAGTTACTAACAGGAATATCAATCAAGAGATTGTTGTTCCATCCTTGTGTCCAAATCCTTCTTCAAAGAAGGAACGTCTTCTACACAATCTGGATGTAGTTCGTGCCCTCAAGTTCTACTTGCAGGCAACTAAAAATTTTCGCCAAACTTCTTCCCTGTTTGTCGTTTATTCTGGACAGAGGAGAGGTCAAAAAGCTTCTGCTACCTCTCTCTCTTTTTGGCTTCGTAGCATAATACGTTTAGCCTATGAGACTGCTGGACAGCAGCCTCCTGAAAGAATTACAGCTCACTCCACTAGAGCTGTGGCTTCCACTTGGGCCTTTAAGAATGAGGCCTCTGTTGAACAGATTTGCAAGGCTGCAACTTGGTCTTCGCTTCATACTTTTTCCAAATTTTACAAATTTGACACTTTTGCTTCTTCGGAGGCTATTTTTGGGAGAAAGGTTCTTCAGGCAGTGGTTCCTTCTGTATAATGAGCCTGCCTTTCCCTCCCGTCATCCGTGTACTTTTGCTTTGGTATTGGTATCCCAGAAGTAATGATGACCCGTGGACTGATCGCACATAACAGAAGAAAACATAATTTATGCTTACCTGATAAATTCCTTTCTTCTGTTGTGCGATCAGTCCACGGCCCGCCCTGTTTTTTAAGGCAGGTAAATATCTTTTAAATTATACTCCAGTCACCACTTCACCCTTGGTTACTCCTTTCTCGTTGATTCTTGGTCGAATGACTGGGACTGACGTAGAGGGGAGGAGCTATATCAGCTCTGCTGGGTGAATCCTCTTGCATTTCCTGTTGGGGAGGAGTTATATCCCAGAAGTAATGATGACCCGTGGACTGATCGCACAACAGAAGAAAGGAATTTATCAGGTAAGCATAAATTATGTTTTTTGTCTCTCCCTTTACCGAGGGTATGAGAAGGGTAGTGATTTTGCCTTTTTTAACCTATCTTTTCACAAAATTAACTATAACATTTACTAGCATATAGCTGAAAGCTTTTAAAGGGTTAATAGTAAAAGTTAAGTTTTATATTAGACGTATAGTGCATCAAAAACTCTACTTCCTGCTCCTCTGACATCCTGTTATTAGACTTTATTGAGAGCCGGTGGCACCAGGTGCATATCACCTGTTCCACCCATTTTAATTACTATACCAACCATTGGGCTTATCTAGATTTTATTAGGGACAGCTTTTCAGTTTTCTTTTTCATCATTCCAAGTTTGGTCAGTTGCTACATCCAGACTAAAAAAAAAACTGGGCATTGGGTTATACTTAATAGAAATAATTGCAATATGTATTAACATCACATATATTTATGTATAATGGTAGCTCTCTTACACCTAGATTACGAGTTTTACGTTGTGGCTTTTAACGCTGAAAAAATGGCAATTTCAGCGTAAAAGCAGTAACGCACTATTGAGAGTCGTGTCGGTATAGCTATACCGCAAGAATTGTAGCCTGTAATTGGTTTTTTTTTTATAATTTCGTTTATTTTTTTTTGCAATCTTAGTGTTTTGTATTTTTCGTGATTTAAGTGTTTATTTTTCTTTATTTTTTAGTTGTAATTTAGATTTTTAAATTTTTTTTCGTAGTGTTGTTTTTTTTTAATTTGTAATTTAGATTTTTTAATTGGTAGTATTTTTTATTTTATTCGATTAGTTATGTTAGGTTAATTTATATTTTAATGTTAGGTTTATATTTATTTCACAGGTAAGATTTTATTTATTTAAAGTTATATTGTAATTTTAATTTAAAGTTAGGGGGTGTTAGGCTTAGGGGTTAATAGTTTAATTTAGTGTTTTGTGATGTGGGGGGGCTGGCGGTTTAGGGGTTAATAGGTTTATTTAGTGGCGGAGATGTGGAAGGCCGGAGGTTTAAGGGTTAATAACTTTATTTAGTGGCAGCGATTTTGGGTAACTGCGGAATAGGGGTTAATAGCTTTTATTAGTGGCGGCGATGTGTTGTTATAGTGGCGCGATGTCGGGGAGCGGCGGAATAGGGGTTAATAACTTTATTATAGTGGCAACAATGTCAGGAGCGGTTAATAACTTTATTTAGGTGTCGGCGATGTCGGGGGCGATGAATTAGGGGTTAATGACTTTTATTAGTGTCGGCGATGTCAGGAGCGGCAGATTAGGGGTTAATAACTTTATTTAGGTGTCAGCGATGTCGGGGGCAGCGGATTAGGGTTAATAACTTCATTTAGGTGTCAGCGATGTCGGGGGTGACAAATTAGGGGTTATTAACTTTATTTAGGTGTCAGCAATGCCGGGGCAGCGGATTAGGGGTTAATAACTTCATTTAGGTGGCGGATTAGGGTTAATAACTTTATTTAGGTGTTGGCGATGTTGGGGGCAGCGCATTAGGGGTGTTTAGACTTGGGGTTTATGTTAGGGTGTTTGGGTTTAAACAATTTTTTTCCCCATATTGATGTCTATGGGGTAAAGCGTGCACGAGCACGTCAATGCAGCCCTTGACTTTTGTGCGATATGGAGCTTAACACCACCATATCGCACGCACAAGGAGGCTTTTCAGAAGCTTTTAATGGCAGTGCTATGGGGAGGTGAAATAATGCAACTTTTGTTACGTTCGTTTAGCACCCTGTTTAGCACAAATCTCGTAATCTTACTGAGAATTTCTAAGTGCTCATTTAGCAAGAAAACAAGTACATTGTTTTCTTTTTTTTAACACAATCTGTGTACATCGATTTAACAAAATCACTAAAGCAGCGCTGTTTTATATTTAAGTAAGTGTTCCATAAATTTCACAATTAGTAGATGTAAAATAGCAAATTTAAATTTTATGTGATTTCTATTTATAGCATCTCTAGTAGAAGCAATATTTTCTGCTTAAAATTAAATTGATCTGAAAAAGAGAGTTTTTGTTTTTTATAGAACATGTAATTAATATTAACATTTCATAAAAAAAAAACATTGTGCAGACGTTCTCTTATATACAGTAGCTATTTACAGATATAATATGTTTGCACGTAACAATCAGAATAACAAGAGATTAAATCACTGCTGCAGATCACATAACCCATATTACCAAGAACACCCTTACAGCATTCAGTATGTGACAATACTAAAATGTTCAATATCTGGTAGAATATAACCTTTCACTTTACTCAGCCAAATCTCACATCACTTTCAGGTCAAAGAAAATCCAGCTTAAATGGGCAATTGTGCAAATTTACTCATCAGGAAAGAGACACTTCCTTCTAAGGTGTACTTTCATGTACTTTCAGCATACATAGTGATTGCTCAAGTCGTTTAGTAATTATTATTTTTTTACCAATATAAGCATTACATTTAAGTGCCATCCCCTTTTTTTAAAAAAAATAACTGTAGTTATTTTTGTATTAAGTTCACCTAGAGTATGAAGCTGTTCACTTGCCTGTTGATTTGTAAGTTTCTAAAATAGATGATCTGGTAAAAAAAAAAAAATGTGATTTGTTAAAAAAATAATTTTCTGGTGAGCCAATAACAAGAGGCATATCTGTGTAGCCACCAATCACAGCTTGCTCCCAGTAGTGCATTGCTGCTCCTAACCATAATGTAGGTATTCTTTTCAACAAATGATACCAAGAGGACAGGGTACATTTGGTTATAGAATTAAAATGAAATATTTAATACTTCGTAATAATAGTATGGGTTGTGAAAATGATTTATAAAATAATATTAAGAAGTGAAAATATTTACAAGTTTGGGTAGGAAATTAAATCACACAGATGGATATATTGTGTTTGACACATGGACAACTTCAAACACAGATAGAATGTTTTAATCTAATAGAGGTGCAGTAATAACCAATCAGATTGAAGCTGAAGTTAGTCTCGCCAATAGGGGCACGGGGCTGACCAATTCTTATGTAACATTTGTTAGAATTGGAAAAGGGAATGTTTGTGCTGTTAATTATAATTTGGTGTATGGCAAATCAAATAAGTATTTTAAATATTACAGAGAATTTTATTAAGAAAATCAAATCTGTAATGCGTCTGATTTCCCAATACAGTTTCTGCAAATTTGTTTGCATATTAGCAAGGACTCCATTTACAAAGCCTTTTTCTTTCATAAAGGTGCTGAGAGTCCAAAAGTCATTTCTCCTGGTAATTCCACTCCTGGCCAGCAGGAGGAGGCAAAGATTACCAAAACAGAGCCTTACAAACCCTCCCACCTCACTGGTAAACTAGTCCTATCTTTGCCTCCATAGGAGGAAGGTGAAGAATTGAGGGGCTCCAAGTGTTCTTCAATTTGAGGCCATTTTCCCCTCAGAGAGCTACTTTTTTAGTCACAGGCCTGCCACAGGGACTTGTCCCTAGATGCCTCCTGTTAGATCGTCCTTATACTCTACATACTCAGATCCTCTGCTGTACATCATAGCCAGAAGACTATTATGGAAGGCATTTTCCTTACATGTTCAGTATGTAAATTTGAGCTGCAGGAGACCTACATTTTTATTTTATATAACTTATGTTTTTTGTTTTTAGCGCTCAGTTATTTTAAGCGCATTTGAGTTTTTAGCGTGAATTGGCTTTGCGCTCCTCGCATGTTTATTTTTCACTGTGCACACTTACGCTCATCGTTTAATGTTGAGTGTGTTGTGTCAGCTTTTCAGTGCATTTCAGTTTTGCAAGTGTAGGTTATCGTGTATCGGCCGTTTGCGAGTTTGTCACCTGGTGTTTGTATATTCATGTCGGTCTTTCCCCTCC
The DNA here is from genome assembly GCF_027579735.1 of Bombina bombina. Taxonomy (NCBI): domain Eukaryota; kingdom Metazoa; phylum Chordata; class Amphibia; order Anura; family Bombinatoridae; genus Bombina; species Bombina bombina. Next base: position 29,662,430 of record NC_069510.1, on the reverse strand, counting down.
GCACTTCCTAGCTGTGTCAGGTTAGCGCACATCGCTCCTTTCTCATTGCATTATTAAGTGGATTCATAGCGCTCTTCTGTTTGATTTGGCCTTATCTGGTAGAGGGGTTAAGACTTTCAATACCATCTAGAGCTGCTTATTTTTTTGGGTGTATTTAAAGGGACACTGTACCCAAAAAAATTCTTTCGTGATTCAGATTGAGCATGAAATTTTAAGCAACTTTCTAATTTACTCCTATTATCAAATTTTCTTTATTCTCTTGGTATCTTTATTTGAAATGCAAGAATGTAAGTTTAGTTGCCGGCCCATTTTTGGTGAACAACCTGGGTTGTCCTTGCTGATTGGTGGATAAATTCATCCACCAATAAAAAAGTGCTGTCCAGAGTACTGAAACCAAAAAAAAAGCATAGATGCCTTCTTTTTCAAATAATGATAGCAAGAGAACGAATAAAAATTGATAATAGGAGTAAATTAGAAAGTTGCTTAAAATTACATGCTCTTTCTGAATTACAAAAGAAAATTTTTGGGTACAGTGTCCCTTTAATGAAGGTTCTCTGTTTATGTATTTACCTGTCTATTTTCCTTTTTAGGATTTTTGTGTTTAAATCCTTGATTGTTATTTGCTTACAACATTTAATTTATTTTCTGTGATTTTCAGTATAGTCCTAGATCCTCCGAAAACTTTAGAATGAGGCTTCTGTTGATCAAATTTGCAAGGCACCTTCTTGGAACTATGCCAATGTTGCCTAGTTGGTAGCTTAATCTGCTTTTCAAGCTGAAGGCTGCATGTATGAACACAGTTATGGGACTGGTTCTTCCCTACATATCTTTTCCATTTTCATCCTTTTTTGATTTATTTGCTTTTTCTGAAGTGGCTTTTAAAAATTAAAAATAATTTTGTCCTTCACTCATTACTCCCAGGAGTAATGGCTTGTGGACTCTCACCACCTTTATGAAAGAATATAATTAATGCTTATCTAATAAATTAATTTCTTTCATAGTGGTAAGAGTCCACGAGACCCACCCATTTTTTTGATAGATTTTTTTTTATATATCTTTTTTTTTCTATTGACAAAAGCACCTCTTTTTTCCCCCCAGTTCTTTTCCTGGTGACCAGGAGTGGAACTCCCAAGAGTAATGGTTTGTAGACTCTCGCCACCATAAAAGATAAGATTTTATCAGGGAAAAATACATTTTTATTTTGTATACTGTTTATCAATGTAATAATATATTTATTATTTACTACCATTAGCTGGTGCTGTGCTTCTGTATTCAAATCACTCTACCAAAAATGTATTTTATTTTATATTGTTGTTAGGGCTGCAACTAACGATTATTTCCATAATCGATTAATCGGCCGATCATTTTTTCGATTAATCGACTAATCGGATAAAAAATAAATAAATCATTTTTTCCTATATTTAAAATAAAATCCATATACTGAGTGTTATAAATATAAAGTTCAGACTAAAACTTTAGATTAACACAACTGTTGGTCCAATTTTTTAAGCAGCAGAACACATTTTTATAATTAAGCAAAGCAAAACCACAAACTGTTTGAAAAGAGGTAGAACTAGTAAGAGGTAGACTACCACTGTTTATAACATTCTGTTAAATGCAAAAATGTCAACATGTCCACATGCTCCTGGCTGAGGCTGACTCTTTTTTGCAAGCTATTTTGCCTGCAGCAGAGAAGATGCACTCAGATTGTTGAGGTGCCTGAGATGCATAAGTAGGGTTTTGCCAATTTCACCAAGGTGGGCTATTTATCTTTATTAGCTCTCCACCAATGCAAGGGGCCTCTTAACACAGTAATCCTGGTCTTCTGACATAAAAACATCTTGAATATCTATATACAATGGTAAACAACCAGCTATAAGGTTAGGGGTATAAATATCTAGTCTGCTCTTAAGATAAGATATTTACTTATAAAGGTTAAATTTGGTACATATTCCAATTAATTAAACATTTTAAAAAAAAAGGCAAAAGGGCTAAAGACTATGGGGCCTATCTATCAAGCTGCTTCATAACCCTGTCCGCCTGCTCTGAGCAGGTGGACAGGAATCGCCGGAATTCAACCTGATCGAATACGATCGGGTTGATTTACACCCCCTGCTGGTGGCTGATCATCCGCGAGTCTACAGGGGGCGGCGTTGCACCAGCAACTCTTGTGAGCTGCTGGTGCAATGCTGAATACTGAGAGCGTATTGCTATCCGCATTCAGCGATGTCTGTCAGACCTGATCCGCACTGTCGGATCAGATCCGACAGACATTTGGTAAATAAGCCCCTATATATCAGTAACAGTAACAAAGCCTTACACATTTATCTATAGAGAACATATAATTAGCAATAGCAAGCAATCCGCTAAAAATTGTGCAAACAGGTAATAGTGACATAAATTCATATAACAAATTCCATCAATCTAGGGCTAGGTGTAAATAACAAGCTCAGCACTATATCATGCAAAGCATATTCCTAAATCACCTGATTTAATATAAACAATACAAATTATGACTCCTATTTTATTTCTGGGTTGCACATCAGACAGGAGTAGATGTAAACTTAAAAATAAACTTATAATGTCCTGAAAAAGTGAAAAGTAAATGTCTGTAGACGTCCTTTAGGCTAAGGACAAAACCATAAAACACAATACCATGTGCAGGAGCTCATCGGAGTGAAACAGCTGGTGCTGTGCATAGACCAACTAATTGCAAACCAACTAATCGATTATGAGATTCGTTGACAACTATTTTCATAATCGATTATTATGGATTATGCCGATTAGTTGTTGCAGCTCTAATTGTTGTAAAATTGTAAACATTTAAAAAAATATATATTTGTATATAGTTTATTTTCTTTATTATTTATTTTCTTTATTATTAAAATACACCATAGCTAGTTAAGTTATCTCTACCTTAAACATGAACCACACACTGTATTTATATTTTGCAATAATTACTCATTTCCTGAGATTGATTCAGGATTTTCCTTTCACCGGAATCTGCTAAAATAGTGAGAAGAAATATAGACCGGCCTAGTGCCTCATTGCGCGCAGCCCACAGAATTTTCAGAAGCCATTAAACTAGCATTGATTTATTCCCTAGAGATTTTAATTGGGTTCACATCTAGTGGAAACTCTCTAATATGATCTTATAAGTTATTAATCTAGATGTGTTGTTCCCTAGGTCTGGGTATAATGAGCTCTAATGTGATCATAGATATTTCATTGTTGCATTTCCTTGGAGAAAAGGTTATTTATCTGCAGGATGATTTTTTTCTTCCTTCTTTTAGAACTCACAAGAAAAATTTAGCCACTGAACTTTTTTCCTAAAACAATAAAACAGGAAACTTGTTAGGTAGGATTCTTACTGTAATTTTGATAACCAATTTACCACCAATTTGGATGCCTAAGAATGTTTGTTATATTGTTTCCAACAATCATTGTAATGATTTAAAGGGACAGCAAAGTCAAAATTAAACATGCTGGCTGAGCATCATGGGAAATGGAGTTCCAAAACCTTTGGAGGGCCAAGTTTGAGGATGTCTGGGATAGAGCATGTCATTTTAAACAGCTTTCCAATTTGCTTCTGTTATCAAATTTGCTTTGTGGTCTTGGTATCTTTTATTGAAGAGTAAAACTAGGTAGACTCGTAAGAGCTCAGTAATGTGCACGTGTCTTTAGTACTCTGTGGCAGTAGTGTTTGCAACATTATTTGTAGCTTTGTTATACAATGTTGCAAAACACTGCTGCTATAGATTACTAAAGACACGTGCACACCCTCTGCCTAGTTTTATTCTTCAATAAAGGATACTAAAAGAATGAAGCAAATTTGATAACAGAAGTGAACTGAAAAATTGTTTGAAATTGCATGCTCTATACAGATCATAAAAGTTTAATTTTGACTTTACTGTCCCTTTAAACACATAGTTAAGTCCATTTCTGGGGGATAGCTAATGATTAAAGGCTACACACATATCCCTCTTGCCATTGGTTCACATATGTAGGGATTAAACAGTTATAAACAGGCTAGCAGTGCAATAATAAAATGCTCAAACACATTTGTTTGTAATTGTATATCTCTTTAAGGATCAGTTGGTGGACAAGATGACGATTGTTGTATGAAAACAAATAATTAGTTTGGTAACATAGAAACATCTATTTAAAAATAAATCTACATTTATGTACTATATTTTTGACACAACAGATTGAAAAAAAGAAAAATAGGAAAAATATATATTTGTGCACAACTTATATTAGTAGGAAAAACTCTTCTAGTCCTACTGTTGAAAAAGGAGACACCTCTACAACAGTAAAATATCTGTTGTTCAAAAAAAAAATGTAATACACTTTAGAATATCTTGATTTAACAATGATGATTGTGTTAATACAGACTATGATTGTATTACACTATATTTGGTTGTAAGTATTTATAATAATATCCAATATAGTCTGTAGGATTAAATTATGTCTTTTGTAGTTTCTTTAAAGAATCCAAGAAGACTTGCACACTAGATTTTGATTTATGCATTCTTTGCATAAATGTTTTGTAGATGATCCATTTATATAGCCCATCTGGGGGTGTTTTTGTAACAATGTATAGTTTTGCTTATTTTTAAATAACATTGTGCTGATTTTCAAACTCCTTACCAAGCCCCAAAATTTTAGATGTATTCTGATGTATACAGACTTCAGACTACTTCTGTTTGTATAATGGGTCTTTTCATATGCAGGGAAGGGTGGGGGCTCTGCTTTCATCCCCTTTCAGTGGGTATCCCAGGCTTATCTCATTAACAGTGTGTTGTATGTTTTGATTATGAATATTAATAATTAATAACAATAAAATTATTGTCAATTATCAATATTAATATTCAATCACAATTTAAAATATTTCCTAAGTTCTGATTAGTTAATTTTTATGAATAAAGCGATTATATTTATGCAGTAAACTGAATATCACATGACCAGATATATATAATTTGATTATTACAATATTAAAGTATAAAGCAAGCTAAAAAATCTTTAGATCAATTAATATTCAATTAAATAATCTGTTACCATGGATACGGACACAATATTATTTATAAATTAACCTTAACTCAAAATGAATTACTTATAAAATATCACACTTGAATTTCACTAGAACAATTTACAATTTACCAGTAGCATCAATCAATTTCACAATATGGATTACTGATTTAACAACACTTGGTTAGCAAGTATGGGCCAAGTATTACAGTACCAATCTTAACTAAAATCCAATAATCTGATAGCATTTCCAGGAAGTGTAATTTAACTATCTGAATAATCTTCTATAACTTCAGATAATCAACCATAGAGATATACCACTATTGATAAGCTAATATATTAACCAATACAGCAATAATAGATATTATATAGCCAACTTTACATACAATTTCTAACATGTATTACCAGTAACTAAAAAGTAATTCATAAGTATGGAATATAAATCCCTTTTCTTAATAGTATGGGGGGGGGGGGGGGCAACAGGAATTGGGACATAGTTTTATTAGTACAATATTAACTGCTTTTCAACTACAGAAACATATATATATTTCTTATATAAAGTTGTGCTCATAAGTTTACACACCCTGGCAGAATTTATGATTTCTTGGCCATTTTTCAGAGAATATGAATAACACAAAAACTTTTCTTTCACTCATGGTTAGTGTTTGCCTGAAGCCATTTATTATCAATCAAATGTGTTTACTCTTTTTAAATCATGACAACAGAAACTACCCAAATGACCCTGATCAAAAGTTTACATACCCTGGTGATTTTGGCCTGATAACATGCACACAAGTTGACACAAAGGGGTTTGAATGACTATTAAAGGTAACCATCGTCACCTGTGATCTGTTTGCTTGTAATTAGTGTGTGTGTATAAAAGGTCAATGAGTTTATGGACTCCTGACAGACCCTTGCATCTTTCATCCAGTGCTGCACTGACGATTCTGGATTCTGAGTCATGGGGAAATAAAAAGAATTGTCAAAGGATCTGTGGGAAAAAGGTAGTTGAACCGTATAAAACAGGAAAGGGATATAAAAAGATATCCAAGGAATTGAGAATGCAAATCAGCAGTGTTCAAACTCTAATAAAGAAGTGGAAAATGAGGTGTTCTGTTTGATAACATACTGCATTCATATTGCCATCAATTCTGACCAAATTTCCTGTGCCTTTGTAGCTCACACATCCCCAAAACATCAGTGATCCACCTCCGTGTTTCACAGTAAGAATGGTGTACCTTTCACCATAGGCCTTGTTGACTCCTCTCCAAATGTAGCGTTTATGGTTGTGGCCAAAAAGCTAAATTTTGGTCTCGTCACTCCAAATGACTTTGTGCCAGAAGGTTTGAGGCTTATATTGTAAGCGGGATACTTTGTGGCAATTGCGTAGTAATTGCTTTCTTCTGGCGACTCGACCATGCAGCCCATCTTTCTTCAAGTGCCTCCTTATTGTGCATCTTGAAACAGCCACACCACATGTCCTGTATTTCAACTGAAGTTATTTGTGGGTTTGTCTTTGCATCCCAAACAATTTTCCTGGCAGTTGTGGCTGAAATTTTAGTTGGTCTACCTGACCGTGGTTTGGTTTCAACAGAACCCCTCATTTTCCACTTCTTTATTAGAGTTTGAACACTGCTGATTTGCATTCTCAATTCCTTGCATATCTTTTTATATCCCTTTCCTGTTTTATACAGTTCAACTACCTTTTCCCGCAGATCCTTTGACAGTTATTTAGCTTTCCCCATGACTCAGAATCCAGAATCGTTAGTGCAGCACTGGATGAAAGATGCAAGGGCCTGTCAGGAGTCCAGAAACGCATTGACCTTTTATACACACTCACTAATTACAAGAAAACAGATCACAGGTGAGGTTGGTTACCTTTAATAGCCATTCAACCCCCTTTGCATCAACTTGTGTGCATGTTATCAGGCCAAAATCACCAGAGTATGTAAACTTTTGATCAGGGTCATTTGGGTAGTTCTATTGTCATTATGATTTAAAAAGATTAAACGCAGTTGATTGATAATAAATGGCTTCAGCCAAACACTAACCATGAGTGAAAGAAAAGTTTTTGTGATGTCATTCATATTCTCTGAAAAATAGCAAAGAAATCATAAATTCTGCCACGGTGTGTAAACATATGAGCACAACTGTATTTCTTCATAAAGTGTACATTCAAATATACTTATTATTTCTTAGTTTTACTAAGATACCTGGTCATTGTCATGTGGCCTATTTAATTTAACTGAGTGTATATATATATATATATCTATAAAATGCTAGACAATGGGTATAATGGTATATCTGATAAATATATATATGTATAATACACATATCCTGAGTGTATTTTCCACACAAACCTGCATTTATAGTATATCTCAAGGAATGAGTTTGAGTCATATTTCCATTTGGAGTTAAGGGGTATAATAATATGATTTCATTTTTTAGTAGTTATAGTATATATATTATATTAATTATTAGTTCAGTGAATTTATAATAGTATCATATCATTAATATTTATATAGTATATTGTGTCCCTTTTTTTAGTTATATCTTATATCATATACATACTTGTAAGTAGAATTCTGTTGAAACTAATATCATTATAGATATATATATTTGAGCATTATTTAGTATCTAATATAGATATATTCAGTTATCTTAACACATTCCTTAATAAAGTTTGAGTATGGACTCATATCTATGATAATAGTCATAGTACAACTTGTATAGTATATATTCATTTCAAAACCTCATTGGTACATCAGATTTCTGAAAATAAAAAAAAGTTGTTGGTCAAATATTTTAAATATCAATATAGTTATTTATATGTCAGACACTTATTTAATATAGTATATTAGTCATATCTCCCTAATCTTATATTGGTACATTCAATCCAACCCTGAGTATATATAACATATTTCTGCAAATGATATAGACAATTTATTTAATATGAACTTTAAAGTCACAATATTACCACATGCCTGCCAGTGTCCCTTCTAGACAGGGATATGTATATTGGGAATGTTCAAAGAGATTTTTACTGCCGTATCCTTGTTTATCATATGATTGTGTTAAATTACTATATCTTGGGATTCTGAGCATATCTCAACTAAAGGGTAGACTCAGTGTCCCTGTCACCCCAGGGGGTGGTGAGCTGGGTAAGAGGTTTCTCAGGGTATTTTAATTTAAAGATTCTAATCTGAGAAAACCATACAACAAAAACTATATTGAAGGTTATATCTTATAGTTGGACAAATATCTGCTTTGAACTTTGAGATGTATTGGCTCTGTGATGTATATTGAATATAACAAATGGTCTGAGTTATGAATCTAGTTTTAGGCCCCTTGAATAGATCTGTATTTTGCAATAGTCAAAACTTATCCAAGTTTAATATTTTGCATATAAATGAATTCTTAATATATATTATATATATATATATATATATATATATATATATATATATATATATATATATATATATATATATATATATATATATATATACAGTGTGTATATATATATATATATATATATATCTTATATATAATGTCACTCACAATTTACTTGACAAGTGTTAAATTGGTAGCTTCTAAGTAAATTTTTAAAATGTTTTACACTGGATTTTTATATCAGTGTATATATACACACATATATATATATATATATATATATATATATATATATATATATATATATATATATATATATATATATATATATATATATATTCTTTATAGTATTGTCTATTACATGTAGTTAAAGGGACAGTTTACTCAAAAATTTTCTCCCCTTTAATTTGTTCCCAATGATCCACTTTACCTGCTGGAGTGTATTAAATTGTTTCCAAGTAGCTCCTTTACCCTTATATTTGCATTTGAAATTGTTAATTTAGCATGTGGTATCCCCACCTATTCTGAAAGTTTGTGGCCGCGCGTACCAGCTATAGATAAGCTTTGTAAACACAGCCAGCAGAAGAAATTACACTCCCAGACGGATATAGCAGAGATAAGGTAATACAATGTAGATTTTCCATTGTTCTCTCAAAGTATTGGTGATTGTTTTAAGGACAGATATAAGATAAAGAAGCAGGTATATGTGCACAATGTGATACAGTAATGAGATCTGATTATACCTACAAGCTCAACCAATTTTATTAGGTTGTGGCTTCAAAACACAAAATCAGAGCTTTAATATACACAAATAAGCCTTAAAAAGCTAATTTTCATACATTTTTTACTCTGCAGTTGGTAAAAAAAAGCAATTGTAAACACATTAAGGGAAAAACTATTTTACAGTATACTGTCCCTTTAAATGCAAATTGATGTATACTGTCCCTTTAAAGGTCCAGATAATATAGTAGATTTGCATAATCAACAAATGCATGATAAAAAGACAATGCAATAGCACTCAAATGAGTAGTAGCTTTTTGTCTGACAATTTTCAAAGTTATGTCTATTTCCACTCCCACTACATCATGTGACAGTCATCAGCCAATCACAAATGCATATAAGTATATTCTGTGAATTCTTGCACATGCTCAGTGGGAGCTGTTGACTCAAAAAGTGTAAATATAAAAAGACTGTGCACATTTTGTTAATGGAAGTAAATTGGAAAGTTGTTTAAAATTGCATGCTCTATCTGAATCCTGAAAGTTTAATTTTGACTTGTGTCCCTTTAAGGGCCAACTAAACACGGTAGAATATTATAAACAGTAAATGCATAATAAAAAAGACAATGCAAAAGAACTTAGTTTGAATTTCAAATGAGTAGTAGATTTTTTTTCGCACAAAGGTAATTTTAGTTCAATTTTCCTTCCTAATGCATCATGTCACAGCTATCAACCAATCACAAAATGCATATACATATATCTTGCGAATCTTGCACATGCTCAGTAGGAGCTGGTGTCTTAGTAACTGTGCATATACAAATATTGTGCACATTTAGATAATGGAAATGAATTGTAAAGTTGTTTAAATTGTGTTCTCTATCTGAACATGACATTTTCATGACATTACTGTTCCTTTAAAATGCCAAGCAAATGCATTACATTAGTAGAGACTTTGAACATTCAGCAAAGTTCTCCGATTCTAGGAATCAATGACTGTAGGAGATCTGCTTATGAGTGTCGGTAGCAGTAGGAAACTCTCTGATAATGACTTGGGTAAACTGTCCATCTTTAGTGGATTTATAGCCATCACTGCTGAGATCTGAGCTCTTACTAATGTTGCATTAAAAGATAATGGAATTCACTCTCCCTAAAGCAGAACTTCCTATTATAGAGTGGACGCTTTTCATTTTTAACTTAACTCCATGAACTTAAAGGGACAGTACACTGTGAAATTATTTTTCCTTTAATGTATTTGCAATGACTTGTTATACCAGCTGCAGAGTATAAAATATATAAGAAATTGCATTTTCATGTTTATTTGTGTATATGAATTAGCTGGTTTTGTGCTTTTAAACCACAACCTGTTGAAATGGTTTGAGCTCTTAGGTAAAATGAGATCTCATTAGGTTACCAATTTGTGTACACACACATGCTTCCTTATCTTATATCTGTCTTTAAACCAAATCCCAGAACAATGGAAAATTATCATTTTATTACCCAACTATCCTGCACCCCACCGGGAGTGTAATTTCTTCTGCTGGATGTGTTTACTGAGGCTTGTCAATAGCATAGACTCCAGTAAATAACTTTCAGTAGAGGTGGGGATACCACAGGCTAAATCTGCTATTTCAAATGCTGAAATAAGAGTAAATGTGCTACTTGTAAATAAATTAATACACTCCAGTAGGTAAAATGAATCATTGGGAACACTTTAAAGGGGAGAACATGTTTTGGGTAAACTGTTCCTTTAAAGCAGGTTGAGATCAACCATCAGGTTTTTTTCCCCCCCTAAAGCTAAAAGAGTAAATAGTTTAAATTTATATAGTGATTCTGTAAATAAAAATGTGTACTATATACTAGTAAGATATGTACCTCCTTTATGCTTCATTTCTGTTTAATTTAACCACCCCTGCCTTGCTGACAAAAGAGTAAGCGCTAGCATGTATTCAGACATGTGCATGTGCAGTAGACAGGAAGTGACATAATCTGTGATGTCATCTTTATTGTCTTCTAAAGCTGCACCTTGCCTAGTACATGGCAAGAGCTCCCCTAGAGAATGAGCGTAATTGTCCTATGCCATAACCAAGGACAGTGGGAGAACAAACAGTGTATCCCTGTTGGCGGTTCTAAGACCGCGGGGTATAGCAGTGGCGCCTTATCTAGACAACATTTTAATTCAGGCGTCGACTTTCCAGCTAGCCAAGTCTCACACGGACATCGTGTTGACTTTTCTGAGATCTCACGGGTGGAAGGTGAACATAGAAAAGAGTTCTCTCGTTCCTCTCACAAGAGTTTCCTTCCTAGGGACTCTGATAGACTCGGTAGAAATAAAAATATTTCTGACGGAGGTCAGAAAATCAAAACTTTTAACCACTTGCCGAGCTCTTCATTCCATTCCTCGGCCATCAGTGGCTCAGTGTATGGAGGTAATCGGACTCATGGTAGCGGCAATGGACATAATTCCTTATGCCCGCCTACACCTCAGACCCCTGCAACTATGCATGCTCAAACAGTGTAATGGGGATTATGCAGATTTATCTCCTCAACTGCATCTGGACCTAGAGACCAGAAATTCTCTTCTCTGGTGGTTGTCTCAGGGAATGTGTTTCCGCAGGCCATATTGGCTCATAGTAACGACATATGCCAGCCTACTAGGCTGGGGTGCAGTCTGGAAATCCCTGAAAGCGCAAGGCTTATGGTCTCGGGAGGAAACTCTCCTCCCGATAAACATTCTAGAACTGAGAGCGATATTAAATGCGCTTCAGGCATGGCCTCAGCTAGCTACGGCAAAATTCATCAGATTTCAGTCGGACAACATCACGACTGTAGCGTATATCAATCATCAAGGAGGAACACGGAGTTCTCTAGCGATGATGAAATTGTGTACTATATGCTAGTAAGATATGTATCACAGTGGGAGAACAAACAGTGTATTTGTTTGCTCCAGGGATAGCTTGAAATGTGTGCAAACATATGTACTTGTGTGGTTACCATATGGTGTTTGGTTAGCTATAATGCATGTTGCTATTTCTTTATTATCAGGTACAGGTTAAGCCTATGAGACATCACATAAGAGGCATGGCTAGAATGACCATTACTAATAGTGTGCTTGACTATGCAGTGGCTTGGTCATTTTCTCATCCTTTTTTACTCTCAATTCTCCTCCCAGCTATCAGACATCACAGGCTGTTTTAGTATTCGCTTGCACAGAATATTGTGTACACCATAGAAGACAGCTAACCTACTTTTGCAGAAATAAAGTGTAGAGACACAATAGCCCTAGTGTAGTTTATTATTTTTCCTGATATGTTGGATTAGACAGCTACATTTAATCACCAATCAGCAAGCACTACCCAGGTTCTGAACCAAAAATGGGCCGGCTCCTAAACTTAGATTCCTGCTTTTCAAATAAATATAACAAGAGAACGAAGAAAAAAATGTTAATAGGATTAAATAATTGTTTAAAATTGCATTCTGTATCTGAATCGTGAAAGAAAAAAATTGAGTTTAGTATCCCTTTTTTTTTTTTGTATTTGTCATTCTTATTTCAAATGTTACACATTGTTTTCTGACTACAGTGTGCCTTTGGATGGAGTGCGCATTGTACATAGGAGTAACAGACAAATGAGGGATAGAAAATGAAGAAGTAACAAAATATTAAAAGAAATGGATGAGAAATTGACCTGGCCAAGCACGCTATAAGTAATGGGCTTTCTAGCCACGCCTCTTATGTGATGTCACTTAGTTAACCGTCTATACCTAACGATAAAGAAATAGCTTCATTTATCCAATTTATTTTAATGTTGTGATTGGCATTTCTTTTTTTTTACTCGTGCAGGACAACACAGAAAAGTTTATGGTGTAGTAGAAAAACCTCTGGTGTAGTAGAAAATGTTTACTTTACCGTCCCTTTTTATAGTAAACATTACCAGAAAAAGATATTCGTTTCCAACTAGCTGAACTCTAAACATCTTTTGTAGTGTACGGCGACGTATTACCCAGATATAAGTAATGTTAAAGTAGCACGAAACCCAAAATCTTTCTTTCATGATTCAGATAGAGAATTCAATTTCATACAATATTCCCATTTACTTCTATTATTTAATTTACTTCATTCTTTAGATATCCTTTTTCAAAGAAATAGCAATGCATATGGGTAAGCCAATCACACGAGGCATCTATGTGCATCCACCAATTAGCAGCTACCGAGCCTTCTTAGATATCTTTTCAACAAAGGATATCAAGAGGATGAAGCAAATTAGATAATAGAAGTAAATTGGATTATTGTTTAAATTGCATGCTCTGTATTAATCATGAAAGCAAAAATGTTGGGTTTTATGTCCCTTTAATGTCTTGTGGAACTGTCCCTTTCGTAGTCTAAGAGCGCCTCTGGCAGCGCACCAAGCAAACTGCGGTTGTCTTTACTTAAAAGGTCCATAAACATTTCCCTCCAATGGATTCTAAAAATAACATTTCTAGTGAAGTCATTTAGAAATTCGATACCCATTTCTCCTTGTTTAGCAGTAGACGCTATTGTTCTGAGGCCTTATTGATATTGTTAACGAACGGTTTTGTTAATAAAGATTGCCATGTGAAGATTTTTTTTTTTTTTTACTATTTCAATATAATTTTAATATATATATATATCAGTATATTATATATATAGATATATATATATATATATTACTTTTTTTAATTGAAATTAGTGTTTAAAGGGACATGGAATCCACCACTTCTCTTTCTTTTTCAGACAGAACATATATTTTTAAACAGCTTTCCAATTTAATTATATTATCAATTTTGCTTCATTTTCCTTTGTTAAAAGAGCAGCAATGCACTACTGGGAGCTAGCTGAACACAGCGGTAAGCCAATGACGAGGCACAAATGTGCAACCACTTATTAGCAGCTGGCTCCTGAGACCTACATAGGTATGCTTTTTAACAGATACCAAGAGAACTTAGCAAATCATTTTAAACAACTTTCTGTTCTATCTGAATAATGAAGGGAACATGTTGGGTTCCATGTCCCTTTAAAGGGACAGTCTACACCAGAACTTGTATTGTTTTAAAAGATAGATAATCCCTTTATTACCCATTCCCCATTTTTGCATAACCAGCACAGTTATTTTAATACACTTTTACCTCTGTGATTACCTTGTATCTAAGCCTCTTTTGACAGCCCCCTAATCACATGGCTATTTATTTATTATCTATTGACTTGCATTTAGTATTGTGTTGTGCTGACTCTTAAATAACTTCCCAGGCGTGAACACATGGCCCACATCACATTATCTATTGACTTGCATTTAGTATTGTGTTGTGCTGACTCTTAAATAACTCCCCGGGCGTGAACACATGGCCCACATCACATTATCTATTGACTTGCATTTTAGCCAATTAGTGCTTTGTTGTGCTGTCTCTTAAATAACTCAATGGGCATGAGCACAATGCTATCTATACAGGGAGTGCAGAATTATTAGGCAAATGAGTATTTTGACCACATCATCCTCTTTATGCATGTTGTCTTACTCCAAGCTGTATAGGCTCGAAAACCTACTACCAATTAAGCATATTAGGTGATGTGCATCTCTGTAACGAGAAGGGGTGTGGTCTAATGACATCAACACCCTTTATCAGGTGTGCATAATTATTAGGCAACTTCCTTTCCTTTGGCAAAATGGGTCAAAAGAAGGACTTGACAGGCTCAGAAAAGTCAAAAATAGTGAGATATCTTGCAGAGGGATGCAGCACTCTTAAAATTGCAAAGCTTCTGAAGCGTGATCATCGAACAATCAAGCGTTTCATTGAAAATAGTCAACAGGGTCGCAAGAAGCGTGTGGAAAAACCAAGGCGCAAAATAACTGCCCATGAACTGAGAAAAGTCAAGCGTGCAGCTGCCAAGATGCCACTTGCCACCAGTTTGGCCATATTTCAGAGCTGCAACATCACTGGAGTGCCCAAAAGCACAAGGTGTGCAATACTCAGAGACATGGCCAAGGTAAGAAAGGCTGAAAGACGACCACCACTGAACAAGACACACAAGCTGAAACGTCAAGACTGGGCCAAGAAATATCTCAAGACTGATTTTTCTAAGGTTTTATGGACTGATGAAATGAGAGTGAGTCTTGATGGGCCAGATGGATGGGCCCGTGGCTGGATTGGTAAAGGGCAGAGAGCTCCAGTCCGACTCAGACGCCAGCAAGGTGGAGGTGGAGTACTAGTTTGGGCTGGTATCATCAAAGATGAGCTTGTGGGGCCTTTTCGGGTTGAGGATGGAGTCAAGCTCAACTCCCAGTCCTACTGCCAGTTTCTGGAAGACACCTTCTTCAAGCAGTGGTACAGGAAGAAGTCTGCATCCTTCAAGAAAAACATGATTTTCATGCAGGACAATGCTCCATCACACGCGTCCAAGTACTCCACATCGTGGCTGGCAAGAAAGGGTATAAAAGAAGAAAATCTAATGACATGGCCTCCTTGTTCACCTGATCTGAACCCCATTGAGAACCTGTGGTCCATCATCAAATGTGAGATTTACAAGGAGGGAAAACAGTACACCTCTCTGAACAGTGTCTGGGAGGCTGTGGTTGCTGCTGCACGCAATGTTGATGGTGAACAGATCAAAACACTGACAGAATCCATGGATGGCAGGCTTTTGAGTGTCCTTGCAAAGAAAGGTGGCTATATTGGTCACTGATTTGTTTTTGTTTTGTTTTTGAATGTCAGAAATGTATATTTGTGAATGTTGAGATGTTATATTGGTTTCACTGGTAAAAATAAATAATTGAAATCGGTATATATTTGTTTTTTGTTAAGTTGCCTAATAATTATGCACAGTAATAGTCACCTGCACACACAGATATCCCCCTAAAATAGCTATAACTAAAAACAAACTAAAAACTACTTCCAAAACTATTCAGCTTTGATATTAATGAGTTTTTTGGGTTCATTGAGAACATGGTTGTTGTTCAATAATAAAATGAATCCTCAAAAATACAACTTGCCTAATAATTCTGCACTCCCTGTATGGCACACATAAACTAGCAGTCCCCTGTTGTGAAAAGCTAATAAAAAAGCATGTGATAAGAGGCTGTCTGTAGTGGCTTAGAAACAGGCAGAAATGTAGAAGTTTAAATGTTATATAGTATCATAATACAGGTAGCCCTCAGTTTACGCCGGGGTTAGGTTCCAGAAGGAATGGTTGTAAATCGAAACCGTTGTAAATTGAAACCCAGTTTATAATGTAAGTCAATGGGAAGTGAGGAAGATAGGTTCTAGGCCCCTCTCAAAATTGTCATAAGTGACACCTAATACATTTATTTTTAAAGCTTTCAAAGGAAGACTTTAAATGCTAAACAGCATTATAAACCTAATAAAATAATCACACAACAAATAATATATAATTAAACTAAGTTAAATTAACAAAAACATTTGCTAAACAGCATTATAAACCTAATAAAATAATCACACAACACAGACTTCACTTGCAAACAGTTCTTTCTATGCATTCCAATCTGGACTGATTTATAGACAGGAAGATCTTGTACCTTTGAAATCTGCTCGATAGCTCAGGTCTGGTTAAACTGATTAATGTCAGCTTGCTTGGCTTTGCTGCAACACATGCGGACAGCTCAACCTACTGGCTAGTTTAATAAATGCACTGCTTCTCAATGCTTTTCAATAGCAGTCACATGACTGGAAAAAAAAGGTTGTTATTCTGAAACGGTGTAAATTGAACCGTTGTAAAACGAGGGCCACCTGTATAACAATGTTGGTTGTACAAAGCTGGGGAATAGGTAGTAAAGGCGTTAACTAGCTCTTTAAACAATAACAATTTTAGTGTAGACTGTCCGTTTTAAAACACATCGAAAGATCCTCCTCTCTTTAATCAATCTGTGAACCCTCTTGATGGATTCATTGTAATCTATTGCTCCACCCAAAGGTATCACTACCTGCAATCAACATTTATTTACTTCATAAGGCTAAATAGAGCCATTTGCACTTTTTTTTTTCTTCAGATAAATAAGCAAAGCTATAAATCAATTTCTGTGCCCTGGACTGGAAATATTCTGTGGCATACACACGTGAAAATAAAAAAATGTTGAAATATTTTCAAAGAAAACCACAGAGAAATGGATTTAAACAGCTGGATAAAATACCTATAAGATATATTTTTGCTTTTCTCCTTAGACCTAGAATAAAGCTTACAGTGCAATATACTGATCCAATACATTTTTTTCGGACACATACCCATAAAACAGACAGTCTACTAGATTACCAGCCAAGAAACTTTTTAGAGATCACAGTGAGCTTTATAGGACAGAGAATGCATTTAGAAATGCCCCTGAGGTTTTCCGTTAGTCTGCACTGAGCTTGGCAAACACAGCAATAAATACTTTGGTGGAAGGGGGGGGGGGGGATTGGCGATGAATTGCAAAGTGTCCCAGGCAGAGTTTAGCTTAGGTTGCAACTCACAGCTTTAAAGAAGTGTATATTTCTCAAATGGGCATCTTACAGATGATGAGCATCTATAGCGTACACAGTTTCATGTTTTGAGAGTAGAAACCGTTACGTTTTGAACATAACAAACTCCACATGGATTATGGCATTGAGAGGCTTGGTAAGTAATAAAATTATATATACACATTAATATTCTCAAATCTGTACATAAATTAAAAGGGATGGTTACCCTTTGTGTTGTGTTTTGTTTGTTTTTTGCTCTTTTCTATGCATAGGAAAATCAAGGATTCATTCTCAAAAACTGTCAGATTTGTAAATCAGACTAGTTGTTGTTTTTTGTTTTTTTTTTAACTGGTTTGAGAAAAAAAATATCAAAAACAAAGCTTTGTCATTTTCAGGTCTCTGAATAAATCAGATGACGTTTTGGTACCAAAAACATATCATCATTTAAGGAAGTTTAAATAAGTAGCCTCAGACTTCTGTACATAATAACATTAAGGTTTCCATCAAAAGTAGCCTTTCTAGCTATCAATACAACAAGATTTAAGCTGATTTTTTTTTCTCTGTGTGTATGAATAAGCAATCTAATATTGCAATAGGAAAAGAAAGTTCTTATTTTATTGGAAAATACTTCTCCTGATCTGCATAGTAGCTGGTCATTGAGTGACTGTGCAGTTTTTGTTAGGCCTATGTGTTGTTAGTTTTGTTTGATGAATTTCCTTGTTTTTCAACTTATTAATAACAGATATCTATAGTAAATTAATCTGTTCTTCCAGTAACTTTAGTTTATTTTAGGAGGTTATTGGAGTAATGTGTATTATGTGTGCATATATATATATATGTATGTATGTATGTATGTGTGTGTATATATATATATATATATATATATATATATATATATATATATGTATATACTTTAAAGTGTGTGTGTATATAAACACCTATGAGAGTATATGTAATATAAAGAACATGGTGTCCAGTTTTACTTCCTATGTTTAGAACTCTTCTTATTTCTGTTGCTACTAGAAACCCCATGTTTGGATGGAAACCAATTATAGAAGGAGCTGGATTCTGAAAAATTACTTTAAAGGGACAGTCTACACCAGAATTTTTATTGTTTTAAAAGATAGATAATCCCTTTATTACCGATTTCCCAGTTTTGCATAACTAACACAGTTATAATAATATACTTTTAACCTCTGTGATTATCTTGTATCTGCAAACTGCCTCTTTTTTCAGTTCTTTTGACAGACTTGCAGTCTAGCCAATCAGTGCCTGCTCCCAGATAACTTCTCGTGCACGAGCACAGTGTTATCTATATGAAATACGTGAACTAACACCCTCTAGTGGTGAAAAACTGTTAAAATGCAATCTGAAAGAGGTGGGCTTCAAGGTGTAAGAAATTAGCATATGAATCTAATGGGTTAGACATACATTTTAACAACATTGCTATTACTATCTGTACTTTCTGAGACTCTCTGCCTAAAGTTTCAGAGACATTATAACCTAGAACAGATAAAATTGTGCACTCAAATTCAATGTGTTTTAGCAAAATGTAAAATCGGAAATTCCTCTTATATCAAAACCAAGTAGAAAAACCAGATCAGATGTTCTGTGCATTTTTATCTTATCTCCTCTAACCTCAATCGTATGGGTATGGAGACTTTTTTTCCATTATGGAATATATTGGTTTTCTCTTCTCTTATTAGCTCGGTCACAGGGGTATGGATAAGTGTATCAATAGTTTATTTCAAAGGGATATTAAACACATAGTGATTTTATTATAAAAATGTTTAGTTATGTGTAATAAAACCACTTTGCAATATATTTTCATGATTTATTTTGATCCCTTTTCATGTTTTTAAGTCTGTTGCTCCTCCTTGGAGCCTTAACCTTGTTCTTAAAGTTTTGCAGCAAGCTCCATTTGAGCCTTTACATTCCATAGATATTAAGTTATTATCTTGGAAGGTTTCGGAGTTTCGGAACTCTCAGCTTTGCAGTATGATTTGCCTTATCTTATCTTTCATGCCGATAAGGTGGTTCTTCGTACTAAGTTAGGTTTTCTTCCTAAAGTTGTTTCGGATAAGTATATTAATCAGGAAATTGTTGTTCCTAATCCTTCCTCTCATAAGGAACGTTCATTGCACAACTTAGATGATGTGCGGGCTCTTAAAGTCTATCTGCAGGCGACTAAGGGCTTTCGCCAGTCTTCTGCCCTGTTTGTCTGTTTGTCTGGAAAATGTAAAGGTCAGAAAGCTACTGCTACGTCTCTTTCCCCCTGGTTGAGAAGTATAATTTGTTTAGCTTATGAGACTGCTGGACAGCAGCCTCCTGAGAGAATTACGGCTCATTCCAAGAGAGCTGTTTCATCTTCTTGAACCTTAAAAAATTAAGATTCTGTAGAACAAATTTGCAAGGCTACAACTTGGTCCTCTCTGCATACTTTTTCCAAATTTTCCAAATTTTTATACTTTTGCCTCGGCTGAGGCTTCTTTTGGGAGAACGGTTCTTCAAGCGGTGGTGCCTTCTGTTTAGGTTACCTGTCTTGTCCCTCCCTATTTATCCGTGTCCTCTAGCTTGGGTATTGGTTCCCAACAGTAAATGATGAAGCCGTGGACTCACCATATCTTAGGAATTAAAACAAAATTAATGCTTACCTGATAAATTTATTTATTTCCGGATATGGTGAGTCCACGGCCCGCCCCTTATTTCAGTCAGTTATTTTTTACTAAACCTCAGGCACCTCTACACCTTGTGTTATTCCTTTTTTCTCCATTTTCCTTCGGTCGAATGACTGGGGGTTGTGGGTAGGGGAGTGATGCTTAACACCTTGGCTGTGGTGCTCTTTGCCTCCTCCTGCTGGCCAGGAGTGATATTCCCATCAGTTAATGAGGAAAGCCGTGGACTCACCATATACGGAAATAAATAAATTTATCAGGTAAGCATAAATTTTGTTTTTAAAATATAAGTGTCTGAAAACTACATGCTGTTTCTGATTCTGAAACCGCCATTGGCACAGACATGTATTTGCAACATACTGCACATGCCTACAGCTATTTCTTTCTTGCATGTGTGTTTTATTTTTTGTTGCAATGTATCTGTGTATGTAAGTGTCTTTGTGTGTGTGTCTGTGTGTGTGTGAGTCTGTGTGTGGGTGTATTTATGTTTGTGTCAGAGAGAAAAGTGTGTGTGAGAGAGAGAGCTTTGTGTGTGAGAGAGTGTGTGTTTGTGTGGGTGTGTGTGTGTGTGAGAGAGTGTGTGTGTGAGAGAGAGAGAGAGAGAGAGAGAGTGTGTGTGTGTGTGTGTCTGTGTGAGAGAGTGTGTGTGTGTAAGAGAGAAAATGTGTGTGTGTGTTAGAGAGAAAGAGAGAGAGGGTGTGTGTGAGAGTGAGTGTGTGTGTGTGTCTGTGTGAGAGAGAGTGTGTGTGTTAGAGAGAGACAGAGGGTGTGTGTGAGAGAGAGTGAGTTTGTGTGTGGAAGAGAGAGTGTGTGTGAGAGAGTGTGAGTGTGAGGGTGTGTTTGTGTGTGAGAGAGAGTGTGTGAGAGAGCATTAGTGTCTTTCTGTGTGTGAGAGATAGAGCATTAGTGTCTTTGTTTGAGAGAGAGAGAGAGAGAGAGAGAGAGAGAGAGAGAGTGTGTGTGTGTGAGAGAGCATTAGTGTCTTTTTGTGTGTGAGAGATAGAGCATTTGTGTCTTTGTTTGAGAGAGAGAGAGAGAGAGAGAGAGAGAGAGAGAGAGAGAGAGAGAGTGTGTGTGTATGTGTGAGAGGGAGTGTGTGTGTGAGCATTTGTGTCTTTGTGTGTGAGAGAAAGGTTATCTGTGTGAGAGTCAGTGTGTTTCTGTTAGTGTGTGAAAGAAAGTGTCTGTGTGTGAGAGTGAGTTTGTGTGTTAGTGTGTGTGTAAGAGCATTAGTTTCTTTGTGTCTCAGAGAGTGCATTTGTGTCCTCTGTGAGAGAGAGTGTGTGTGTGTATGAGAGCATTAGTGCCTGTGTGTGAGAGAGAGAGTGTGTGTGTATGAGAGCATTAGTGTCTGTGTGTGAGAGAGAGAGTGTGTGTATGAGAGCATTAGTGCCTGTGTGTGAGAGAGAGAGTGTGTGTGTGTGTATGAGAGCATTAGTGTCTGTGTGTGAGAGAGAGTGTGTGTGTATGAGAGCATTAGTGCCTTGTGTTTGTGTTGCAGCTATCTCGTATGCCTTGAAATATAAATATAATATTTGTATTCTGTGAATCTGCTGGGCCTGCTGAAAAACCCACATATAACTTGTGTGGGTCATTCACAGAAATTTGCCTACAATAGGGTTTAAATGTAGGTAGCAAAAAAAAGCTCAAAATTGGCTCAGCACTGGGGTGTAAAAGGCTTAGCAGCGAAAGGGTTAAAGGTAAAGTCAAAATGAACCTTTTGTGATTTAGACAGAGCATGGTATTTTAAACAACTTTATAATTTACTTCTATTATATAACTTGCTTCGTTTTCATGATAATTGGGAACTCATTAGAGGAGGGAAAATATTACACTGTCCCTTTAATTTTGACTTTGCCGTCCCTTTTATATCCTATTGCAAGACTATAAGAGCTTTTGGCTTTTTTTTTTGTTATAACTTCTGTTCTTCCTTTTTCTTTTTGGCTAAGAAATATGTAAATGTCTTAATTTATTATTATTAGGTGACAAGTATGAACGTGACATTATATTATTTGTGTGTGTTTTCTTCTCTGCAGGGGCCAGACCTAAGCAATTGCACATGGATAACTTGGAATTATTAAAGTTCCCCTGTGAGAAGGTAACATTACAACTTTTTTGAACCTACATTAAAGGGACAGTAAACCCAATTTGTTTCATTATTCAGATAGAACATGCTATTTTAAGCAATTTTCTAATTTACTACTATTATCAATTTTTATTCGTTCTCTTGCTATCTTTATTTGAAAAAGCAGGAATCTAAGCTAAGGAGTTGGCCCGTTTTTATTCAGCACACTGTATAGCACTTGTTGATTGGTGGCTACATTTAGCCACCAATCAGCAAGGGCAACCCAGGTGCTGAACCAAAAATGGGCCGGCTTTTCAAATAAAGATAGCAAGATCGAAGAAAATATGATAATAGGAGTAAATTAGAAAATTGCTTAAAATTGCATGTTCTATCTGAATCATGAAAGAAAACATTTAGGTTTAGTGTCCCTTTAATGATTCTGCTGCAAGAAAAAGAAAAAAGTGAATTGATCAGTATTTTTTTTTTCCCCCTCCACTTTTGAAGGACCGAAATGGAGACAGTCATCACACGCCAAACATTAAAAAGGATTTTGTAACAAAACCTGCAAGGAGTAAAAAATACAAAGATAATAATTTTACTCCGGAGGTGAAGACACAAAATGCTGTTCCGTTAGATGCTGTTGATGTCAGAGTTCAAATGCCCCACATGGTAAGAAAAAAAATCGTATTTTATTAAAAAAAAAGAGGCATTGTCTGAAACGACTGACTTATGAAAAATGAAAAGTTTCAATAAAAATAATTGAAGGTGGAAACATTATTAAACACATTTCTAACTAAATTTCGGAATTCAAAGGTGGTGCCTTTCTCTTCAAGGAAGCTGAAGGGCAAAAAATATGTTGTAGGTGAATCATGTTTTGTTTTGTCTGATATTCTGTTCAGCCGCTATTTCCTATATGGGGGAAATCTTCAGGACATTGAAGGAGCAACTGGACAGCTGCTTAAGCTTTAAGGGACATGAAACCCAATTTTTTTTTCTTGCATTATTTAGACAGAGAATATAATTTAAAAAAAGTTTCCAATTTACTTCGATTATCAAATTTGTTTTGTTCTTATGTTGTTCTTTGTTGAAGAGATATCTAGATAGTTAGCGTGGACATGTGGGGAGCGCTGCAAAACAGGAAATAGGGCTGCCCTCTAGTGCTTTTGCTAATGTAAAACATTGTTGTAAAACTGCTACCACATAGTGCTGCAGACACGTGCACGCTCGTGAACTTACGCTCCTGCTTTTCAACAAAGGATAACAAGTTAACAAAATGTGATTTGTTAATAAAAGTACTTTTGAAAGTTGTTTATAATTGTATGTTCTATCTAAATCATGAACGCAAATGTTTGGGTTTCATACTGACAATTTAAAGGATTTCGATAGAGCATGCAAATTTAAGCAACTGAACTATCCATTTTACTTCTGTTATCAAACTTGCTTTGTTCTCTTGGTATCCTTTGTCAAAGAGTAAACCTTGGTAGACCAATAGGAGCTTAGGAGCGTGCACGTGTATTTAACACTCTATGGCAACAGTGTTTGAAACTATGTAAAAACGTTGCTATAAACATTGTTCCAAACACTTCTGCCAGATAGCTAAAAACATGTGCACGCTCCTGAGGTCACCTAGGATTACTCTATAATGAAGGATACCAAAAGAACAAAGTAAAATAGTAGTTTGACCTTAATTTACTGTTACGTGATAGGAGAATCTCTAATAGGGATGTGCATTAGGAAACGGATGCAGAAGTAATAAGCCGCTCGTTCCCTTCTGATATTTTCATAGCCGGATTGATTCATATAAAAGATCCATAATCTAAGTTCTGTGCAAATCGAGATCTTAGAGTGGGGATCTTTTGCAGGAATCAATCTGGCAATGAAAATATCTGAAGGGAACGAGCAGCGTCTTACTTCCGCATCCAGATCTCACGAAGGATCCGACTTCACTACCTAATCACTAATGATATAAGCACATTGTGTGTAAGGCTCCGTTATATACTGTAGGATATTATACAACTGCAACACATGCATTTTTAATGTTGTAAATTGTAAACTCTAGTAGATTCAATGTTTTGCTGAATTGTGTTTGGTTATTATTAGTACACAGCGCAATTCCCACATGAAGGGCCATAATAGTTGAAAAATTACATGATCTATGTCATTTTAAGACCCTGCACTACTCTGTGTTCAACCCCTGCGGTAAGGTGTTAAACACACAACAGAAGTAGCCCTTTGGATCCACAGAGCACTGCTGGTCCAGAGGGGAAAATGACGCTCATCCAATCACCAGCACTAGTTATACAGCTAAGTGGCAGTGGTCTGCATGTCCCAAGCAGTTCTTCTATTGTGCGTTTAACCACTTTGCGGGCGATAAAAACACACAGTAGTGTAGGGTCAATAACAAATTAGAGCATGCAATTCTTCGACTATCTGGCCCTTTAATAATACTTTACAATCACAAATAACATTTAGTAAGGGGTTAATCAAATCAATTGTGCCCCATAGCGTATTTTTATTAAATGATTTATTAGCAATTTATTTCATTTTTGACATCAAATAGTTACAGTGGGAGGTACAGGAGAGGGTAAGATCGCAGACAAAAACAGAGAGAGAGAGGGGGATAAAAGCGATATCACCTTATATAAAATTTGTAAAAAGTGCACGTAATTCTTGTATACTGTGAAGTGAAAACACTGAACATGGAAATTATGCTAACTTCAAGATGTTTGCACTGCTAACAGAACACAGAGACCTACTGTAATGTGAAAAATACACTTTCTTTCATGTAATTGGCAAGAGTCCACAAGCTAGTGACGTATGGGATATACATTCCTAACAGGAGGGGGCAAAGTTTCCCAAACTTCAAAATACCTATAAATACACCCCTCACCACACCCACAACTCAGTTTTACAAACTTTGCCTCCTATGGAGGTGGTGAAGTAAGTTTGTGCTTGATTTTTATGATTTCTACGTTGATATGCGCTTCTAAGCATTCTGAAGCCCAATTCCTCTCAGAGTACAGTGTTTGTCAGAGGGATGTGAAGAGAGTATCGCCTATTGATTTTATGGTTTTCCTTGTGGGAAATCTTTTCAAGGGTTCTCTGTTATCAGTCGTAGGGATTCATCTCCTACCTCCCTTTTCAGATCGACTATATACTCTTATATACCATTACCTGTGCTGATAGTTTTTAGTTTAGTGGTTTGGTTTGGCTATCTGCTATATGTGGATGGGTGTCTTTCAGTAAGTATGTTTTCATTACTTAAGAGACACTCTCAGCTATGGTTGGCGCTTTATGTATTAATATAAAGTTTTAAATATATGTATTTTACTTTCCGCTTGGATGAGGACTTCGCCTGGTGGATGAAGATCGACGAGGCCTCCTGGATGAAGACTTCTCGCTTGGATGAGGACTTCGCCGGCTGGAGGAGGATGGATGTCCGGACTATGTTAAGGTTTTGGGCAATGTAAAAGAGCTAAATGCCCTTTTAAGGGTAATGCCCATCCAAATACGTTTTTCAGGGCAATGTTTAACTTAGGTTTATTTAGATAGGTTTTTACTTGGGGGTTGGTTGTGTGGGTGGTGGATTTTACTGTTGGGGGTTGTTTGTATTTTTTTACAGGTAAAAGAGCTGATTTTTTGGGGGCAATGCCCCGCAAAAGGCCCTTTTAAGGGCCATTGGCAGTTTAGTGTAGGCTAGGGGTTTTTTTTTATTTTGGGGGGCTTTTTTATTTTGATAGGACTATTAGATTAGGAGTAATTCGTTTTTGTTTTTGATAATTTAGTTTTCTCCAACATAGGTGTGTCCGGTCCACGGCGTCATCCTTACTTGTGGGATATTCTCTTCCCCAACAGGAAATGGCAAAGAGCCCAGCAAAGCTGGTCACATGATCCCTCCTAGGCTCCGCCTACCCCAGTCATTCTCTTTGCCGTTGTACAGGCAACATCTCCACGGAGATGGCTTAGAGTTTTTTAGTGTTTAACTGTAGTTTTTCATTATTCAATCAAGAGTTTGTTATTTTCAAATAGTGCTGGTAC
This sequence comes from Bombina bombina, assembly GCF_027579735.1. Classification (NCBI taxonomy): domain Eukaryota; kingdom Metazoa; phylum Chordata; class Amphibia; order Anura; family Bombinatoridae; genus Bombina; species Bombina bombina. The sequence goes on along the minus strand of NC_069510.1, from coordinate 29,636,052 downwards.
GTACTATTTACTCAGAAACAGAAAAGAGATGAAGAATTCTGTTTGTATGAGGAAAATGATTTTAGCAACCGTAACTAAAATCCATGGCTGTTCCACACAGGACTGTTGAGAGCATTAACTTCAGTTGGGGGAACAGTTTGCAGTCCTTTGCTGCTTGAGGTATGACACATTCTAACAAGACGATGTAATGCTGGAAGCTGTCATTTTCCCTATGGGATCCGGTAAGCCATGTTTATTATGATTGTAAATAAGGGCTTCACAAGGGCTTATTTAGACTGTAGACATTTTTTGGGCTAAATCGATTGATATTAACACTTATTTAGCCTTGAGGAATCATTTATTCTGGGTATTTTGATATAATAATATCGGCAGGCACTGTTTTAGACACCTTATTCTTTAGGGGCTTTCCCAAAGCATAGGCAGAGTCTCATTTTCGCGCCGGTGTTGCGCACTTGTTTTTGAGAGGCATGGCATGCAGTCGCATGTGAGAGGAGCTCTGATACTTATAAAAGACTTCTGAAGGCATCATTTGGTATCGTATTCCCCTTGGGTTTGGTTGGGTCTCAGCAAAGCAGATACCAGGGACTGTAAAGGGGTTAAAGCTTAAAACGGCTCCGGTTCCGTTATTTTAAGGGTTAAAGCTTCCAAAATTGGTGTGCAATATTTTCAAGGCTTTAAGACACTGTGGTGAAAATTTGGTGAATTTTGAACAATTCCTTCATGTTTTTTCGCAATTGCAGTAATAAAGTGTGTTCAGTTTAAAATTTAAAGTGACAGTAACGGTTTTATTTCAAAACGTTTTTTGTACTTTATTATCAAGTTTATGCCTGTTTAACATGTCTGAACTACCAGATAGACTGTGTTCTGAATGTGGGGAAGCCAGAATTCCTATTCATTTAAATAAATGTGATTTATGTGATAATGACAATGATGCCCAAGATGATTCCTCAAGTGAGGGGAGTAAGCATGGTACTGCATCATTCCCTCCTTCGTCTACACGAGTCTTGCCCACTCAGGAGGCCCCTAGTACATCTAGCGCGCCAATACTCCTTACTATGCAACAATTAACGGCTGTAATGGATAATTCTGTCAAAAACATTTTAGCCAAAATGAACCCTTGTCAGCGTAAGCGTGGATGCTCTGTTTTAGTTACCGAAGAGCATGACGACGCTGATATTAATATCTCTGAAGGGCCCCTAACCCAATCTGAGGGAGCCAGGGAGGTTTTGTCTGAGGGAGAAATTACTGATTTAGGGAACATTTCTCAGCAGGCTGAATCTGATGTGATTACTTTTAAATTTAAATTGGAACATCTCCGCATTTTGCTTAAGGAGGTATTATCCACTCTGGATGATTGTGAAAATTTGGTCATCCCAGAGAAACTATGTAAAATGGACAAGTTCCTAGAGGTGCCGGGGCTCCCAGAAGCTTTTCCTATACCCAAGCGGGTGGCGGACATTGTTAATAAAGAATGGGAAAGGCCCGGTATTCCTTTCGTCCCTCCCCCCATATTTAAAAAATTGTTTCCTATGGTCGACCCCAGAAAGGACTTATGGCAGTCAGTCCCCAAGGTCGAGGGAGCGGTTTCTACTTTAAACAAACGCACCACTATTCCCATAGAGGATAGTTGTGCTTTCAAAGATCCTATGGATAAAAAATTAGAAGGTTTGCTTAAAAAGATGTTTGTTCAGCAGGGTTACCTTCTACAACCCATTTCATGCATTGTCCCTGTCACTACAGCCGCATATTTCTGGTTTGATGAACTGATTAAGGTGCTCGATAGTGACTCTCCTCCTTATGAGGAGATTATGGACAGAGTCAATGCTCTCAAATTGGCTAATTCTTTCACTCTAGACGCCTCTTTGCAATTGGCTAAGTTAGCGGCTAAGAATTCTGGGTTTGCTATTGTGGCGCGCAGAGCGCTTTGGTTGAAATCTTGGTCGGCTGATGCGTCTTCCAAGAACAAGCTACTAAACATTCCTTTCAAGGGGAAAACGCTGTTTGGTCCTGACTTGAAAGAGATTATCTCTGATATCACTGGGGGTAAGGGCCATGCCCTTCCTCAGGATCGGCCTTTCAAGGCAAAAAATAGACCTAATTTTCGTCCCTTTCGTAAAAACGGACCAGCCCAAGGTGCTACGTCCTCTAAGCAAGAGGGTAATACTTCTCAGGCCAAGCCAGCTTGGAGACCAATGCAAGGCTGGAACAAGGGAAAGCAGGCAAAGAAACCTGCCACTGCTACCAAGACAGCATGAAATATCGGCCCCCGATCCGGGACCGGATCTGGTGGGGGGCAGACTCTCTCTCTTCGCTCAGGCTTGGGCAAGAGATGTTCTGGATCCTTGGGCGCTAGAAATAGTCTCCCAGGGTTATCTTCTGGAATTCAAGGGACTTCCCCCAAGGGGAAGGTTCCACAGGTCTCAGTTGTCTTCAGACCACATAAAAAGACAGGCGTTCTTACATTGTGTAGAAGACCTGTTAAAAATGGGAGTGATTCATCCTGTTCCATTGAGAGAACAAGGGATGGGGTTCTACTCCAATCTGTTCATAGTTCCCAAAAAAGAGGGAACATTCAGACCAATCCTAGATCTCAAGATCTTAAACAAATTTCTCAAGGTCCCATCTTTCAAGATGGAAACCATTCGAACTATCCTTCCTTCCATCCAGGAAGGTCAATTCATGACCACGGTGGATTTAAAGGATGCGTATCTACATATTCCTATCCACAAGGAACATCATCGGTTCCTAAGGTTTGCATTCCTGGACAAACATTACCAGTTCGTGGCGCTTCCTTTCGGATTAGCCACTGCTCCAAGGATTTTCACAAAGGTACTAGGGTCCCTTCTAGCTGTGCTAAGACCAAGGGGCATTGCAGTAGTACCTTACCTGGACGACATTCTGATTCAAGCGTCGTCCCTCCCTCGAGCAAAAGCTCACACGGACATCGTCCTGGCCTTTCTCAGATCGCACGGCTGGAAAGTGAACGTGGAAAAGAGTTCTCTATCCCCGTCAACAAGGGTTCCCTTCTTGGGAACAATTATAGACTCCTCAGAAATGAGGATTTTTCTAACAGAGGCCAGAAAGACAAAGCTTCTGGACTCTTGTCGAATACTTCATTCCGTTCCTCTTCCTTCCGTAGCTCAGTGCATGGAAGTGATCGGGTTGATGGTAGCGGCAATGGACATAGTTCCTTTTGCGCGCATTCATCTAAGACCATTACAACTGTGCATGCTCAGTCAGTGGAATGGGGACTATACAGACTTGTCTCCAAAGATACAAGTAAATCAGAGGACCAGAGACTCACTCCGTTGGTGGCTGTCCCTGGACAACCTGTCACGAGGGATGACATTCCACAGACCAGAGTGGATCATTGTCACGACCGACGCCAGTCTGATGGGCTGGGGCGCGGTCTGGGGATCCCTGAAAGCTCAGGGTCTTTGGTCTCGGGAAGAATCTCTTCTACCGATAAATATTCTGGAACTGAGAGCGATATTCAATGCTCTCAAGGCTTGGCCTCAGCTAGCGAGGACCAAGTTCATACGGTTTCAATCAGACAACATGACGACTGTTGCGTACATCAACCATCAGGGGGGAACAAGGAGTTCCCTAGCGATGGAAGAAGTGACCAAGATTATTCTATGGGCGGAGTCTCACTCCTGCCACCTGTCTGCTATCCACATCCCGGGAGTGGAAAATTGGGAAGCGGATTTTCTGAGTCGTCAGACATTGCATCCGGGGGAGTGGGAACTCCATCCGGAAATCTTTGCCCAAGTCACTCAACTTTGGGGCATTCCAGACATGGATCTGATGGCCTCTCGTCAGAACTTCAAAGTTCCTTGCTACGGGTCCAGATCCAGGGATCCCAAGGCGGCTCTAGTGGATGCACTAGTAGCACCTTGGACCTTCAAACTAGCTTATGTGTTCCCGCCGTTTCCTCTCATCCCCAGGCTGGTAGCCAGGATCAATCAGGAGAGGGCGTCGGTGATCTTGATAGCTCCTGCGTGGCCACGCAGGACTTGGTATGCAGATCTGGTGAATATGTCATCGGCTCCACCTTGGAAGCTACCTTTGAGACGAGACCTTCTTGTTCAGGGTCCGTTCGAACATCCGAATCTGGTTTCACTCCAGCTGACTGCTTGGAGATTGAACGCTTGATTTTATCGAAGCGAGGTTTCTCAGATTCTGTTATCGATACTCTTGTTCAGGCCAGAAAGCCTGTAACTAGAAAGATTTACCACAAAATTTGGAAAAAATATATCTGTTGGTGTGAATCTAAAGGATTCCCTTGGGACAAGGTTAAGATTCCTAGGATTCTATCCTTCCTTCAAGAAGGATTGGAAAAAGGATTATCGGCAAGTTCCCTGAAGGGACAGATTTCTGCCTTGTCGGTGTTACTTCACAAAAAACTGGCAGCTGTGCCAGATGTTCAAGCCTTTGTTCAGGCTCTGGTTAGAATCAAGCCTGTTTACAAACCTTTGACTCCTCCTTGGAGTCTCAATTTAGTTCTTTCAGTTCTTCAGGGGGTTCCGTTTGAACCCTTACATTCCGTTGATATTAAGTTATTATCTTGGAAAGTTTTGTTTTTAGTTGCAATTTCTTCTGCTAGAAGAGTTTCAGAATTATCTGCTCTGCAGTGTTCTCCTCCTTATCTGGTGTTCCATGCAGATAAGGTGGTTTTACGTACTAAACCTGGTTTTCTTCCAAAAGTTGTTTCTAACAAAAACATTAACCAGGAGATTATCGTACCTTCTCTGTGTCCGAAACCAGTTTCAAAGAAGGAACGCTTGTTGCACAATTTGGATGTTGTTCGCGCTCTAAAATTCTATTTAGATGCTACAAAGGATTTTAGACAAACATCTTCCCTGTTTGTTGTTTATTCAGGTAAAGGGAGAGGTCAAAAAGCAACTTCTACCTCTCTCTCTTTTTGGATTAAAAGCATCATCAGATTGGCTTACGAGACTGCCGGACGGCAGCCTCCCGAAAGAATCACGGCTCATTCCACTAGGGCTGTGGCTTCCACATGGGCCTTCAAGAACGAGGCTTCTGTTGATCAGATATGTAGGGCAGCGACTTGGTCTTCACTGCACACTTTTACCAAATTTTACAAGTTTGATACTTTTGCTTCTTCTGAGGCTATTTTTGGGAGAAAGGTTTTGCAAGCCGTGGTGCCTTCCATTTAGGTGACCTGATTTGCTCCCTCCCTTCATCCGTGTCCTAAAGCTTTGGTATTGGTTCCCACAAGTAAGGATGACGCCGTGGACCGGACACACCTATGTTGGAGAAAACAGAATTTATGTTTACCTGATAAATTTCTTTCTCCAACGGTGTGTCCGGTCCACGGCCCGCCCTGGTTTTTTAATCAGGTCTGATAATTTATTTTCTTTAACTACAGTCACCACGGTACCATATGGTTTCTCCTATGCTATTATTCCTCCTTAACGTCGGTCGAATGACTGGGGTAGGCGGAGCCTAGGAGGGATCATGTGACCAGCTTTGCTGGGCTCTTTGCCATTTCCTGTTGGGGAAGAGAATATCCCACAAGTAAGGATGACGCCGTGGACCGGACACACCGTTGGAGAAAGAAATTTATCAGGTAAACATAAATTCTGTTTTTTATTTTTTGTAATTTAGTAAATTGTATTTTATTAATTTAATTTATTTCATTTTATTGTAATATTAGTTTTTAGTGTAAGGCAGGTTAGGTTTTATTTTACAGGTAACTTTGTATTTATTTTAACTAGGTAGTTAGCAAATAGTTAATAACTATTTACTAACTAGTCTACCTAGTTAAAATAAATCCAAACTTACCTGTGAAATAAAAATAAAACCTAAGATAGCTACAATATAACTTAGTTATTTTGTAGCTAGCTTAGTTTTTTTTTTTTACAGGTAAGTTTTAAATAGGAATTATTTAGTTAATAATTGTAAGGTTTATTTAGATTTATTTTAATTATATTTAAATTAGGAGGTGTTAGGCATAGGGTTACGTTAGGTTACGTTAGGGTTAGGGGTTAATATATTTATGTAGAGTTAGTGATGTGGGAGGTCAGAGGTTTAGTGGTTAATAATTTATTTTAGTATATTTCGTTGTGGGGGGCTTGCGGTTTAGTGGTTAATAGGTTTATTATAGCGGCGGTGTGGGTGGACGGCAGATTAGGGGTTAATAATATTTAAATAGGGTTTGCGATGCGGGAGGGCGGCGGTTTAAGGGTTAATAGGTTTATTATAGTGGCGACAATGTCGGGGAGCAGCGGAATAGGAGTGAAAATTTTTATTTTAGTGGCGGTGATGTCCGGAGCAGCAGATTACAGGTTAATAATTTTATTTTAGGGTTTGCGATGCGGGAGCGCCTCGGTTTAGGGGTTAATAGGTAGTTTATGGGTGTTTAGTGTACTTTGTAACACTTTAGTTATGAGTTTTATGCTACAGATTTGTAACGTAACACTCGTAACTACTGACTTTAGTTGGCGGTTCAGATCTTGTCAGTATAGAGAGTACCGCTCACTTTTTGGCCTCCCAGGCAAACTCGTAATACCGGCACTATAGAAGTCCCATTGAAAAAAGACTTTTTAAAAAGTGCGGTACTGACGTTGCGTGACGGCCAAAAAGGTGTGCGGTACACCTATACCTACAAGACTTATAATAGCGGCGTTAGGGAAAAAGCAGCGTTATAAAGCATAACAATGCTTTTTCACTCATAACGCAAAACTCGTAATCTAGCTGTATGTTAATAATCCTTTTCAAATCTGGATTTTAAAATTTTTGCTCTTGAGGTTTTTTCCTATTCAATATGCTATCTGTATTATATTCTAGAGAATGTCTTGGGACTGTACTACTATTCCTATGGAAATTGGTACTTATTTTCAGGATTCTTTAGAATTTGAATATAACCTTAGTAGAGCATAGTCACGTACTGTTTATATTTTTAGCTCACCTTTATCTGTGGCTGGCATTAATGTTCTCTCAACCTTTGTTGAACAGTTAGCATAAGCAGTTTCAGATTCTCAAGTATATAACTGTTTATTTACTTTAGATGTATTCATTTAATTATGTTTACTATAGCTATTATTATGATTTCAAATATATTTTATTATCTCTATCTTGTTAGGATAATAATTTGTTTGAATTCTATTATCTCCACTATGTCTAGAGGTTTAGAGTTTTTTTCTGCCCTACTTTTAGTCTGGTGATGTAGATCAGTTGGTGAATGTCCTGACTATAAACGCTTGTTCTAGATCCAAAGGTCATAGATTCATTTCCCGGCAGGGTTAATACAGCCCTTTGGCCCTTTGAGGTCAATTTATTGTGTACCATTTATTTGGGTAATAATAACAACTGTTTTTATCAGCTGTTAATTTGGTTAACTCCGAGTGTAAGCACTGAAAAAGCATTTTATTGTATCCTTCTGGGAGAAAAACACTATATAATTACTAGTTATTAGACTGCATGAAGGTGCGGTTCTCAAACCAGTCCTTCTGGTGGGGGGCAGATTAAATTGTTTTTGGATGAACTCAGTCCAAATTCTATATTATTCTTAGGATTTGAATAGATTTTTAGAATGAGACCTTCTATGGGAAGAATCTTTCTTTCTCAGTACACTCTGTGATTTTTTTTTCAGGAGTGATTATACCAGTTCTTTTAGCAGGAACAGGGTTTGGGTTTCTATTCAATTCTATTCTTTGTCCCAAATAAGAATGGTTTATTCAGTCCATTCTTGGATCTGAAGACTTTTATATTGTTTTGTTAGAGTCTCAACTTTTAAGTTGGCGATTATAAGGACTATTATGCCTTTTTGTCCAGCAAGGTCATTTCATGTCCACTCATTTTTCAGGATGTTTATCCTCATATTTTATTTCATTCAGACCAATTGTGGATTCTGAGATTTTCTTTTTCTAGATTAGCTTTACCAAATTGTTGCTTTTCCATTTGGTCTAGCAACAGCTTTATGAATCTTTTCAAAGGTTCTTGGTGCTCTTCTTTCTGTTTTCAGATAGTAGGGTATTGTGGTGCTTCCTTATTTGGATGGTATATTGGTATTAGCTTAATTTTTTCTTTTATTAAAGCCGGACAGATAGCTCAGCATGCTAATGCACTGTGGCAGAGCTCTGTAGGTTCGATTCCTGGCGAAGTCCATTCAGCCTTTCATCCTTCCGAGGTTGATTAAATGAGCAGCATCTTGAGTCCCTTACGGGTGATTAGACGCGCTTTACAAGTACCCAATACATACATATGAAAGAGCAGTATTCAAATATATGGACTTTTCTTTTTTGGAATCTCTTATGAATCAACTAAGTTTTGTTTCTTCAAGACATGGTTAGAGGATTTAATTTAATTTACCTAAGAGTTTTGTGATTCCTCAGACAAGGGTCACTTCTTTTTGGGTTTCTAGATGGATTCATGTCTGTCTTTATCGGACAAAAGTCAATTGTAATTGGCGTTAGCTTGTCTAATTTACAGTCTAGAACATTTCTTTCAAGTGGCTATGTGCATGGAAGTTTTGGGTCTCATAACTGCAGCATCGGGCATGGTTCCCTTTGCTCGTTTTTCATCTGAGATCTCTTTTTGCTTTGCATACTGAATCAATGATACAGGGATTGTTTTTAGATATCACAGTTGATATTTTTAAATCCTAACACTCTACTCTCTCTGTTTTGGTGATTAGTCTATCATCGTTTTATTCAGGGGGCCTCCTTTTGTTCATCCTTCCTGGACTGTAGTATTCTTTATGGATGCAAGTCTTACAGGTTGGGGAGCTGTCTGAGGGTCTCTGACAGCACAAGGGGTTTGGAAACTTCAAGAGGCTAGGTTTTCAATCAATATTTTAGAACTCTGTGCTATTCTTCAGAGCTCTTTCAGGCTTGGCCTCTTTTAGGAGAGAACTTTTTCATTTTTTGCTTTCAGACAGACAATATCACAACTGTGGCATATGTCAATCAACAAATAGGGACTTGTAGTTCCTTAGCAATTAAGAAGTATCTTGAATACATTCTTAGATGGAATTCATCTCCTGTCTATTTTCTAAGATTTTTTATCTCAGGTTTTAGACATTTGGGAGGTGGATTATCTCAGCCGTCAGTCTTTACATCCAGGAGAGTGGTGTCTCTATACAGATGTGTTTTCTCAATTTCCCAGGTACCTTTTCAGGTCCAGGGATCCTCAGGTGGAGATGATGGATGCATTAGCAGTGTCTTGGTTTTGCAACCTGACTACATCTTTCTGCCTCTGTTTTTTTCTTCCAAATGTTATTTCCAAGATCATATTGGAACAGTGTCATGTGTTTCTGATAGCATCAGCATGGCCTCACATGTTTGGTATGTGGATCTTGTTCGTATGTCCAGTTGCCATCCTTGATCGCTTTTTCTTTGGCCAGCCCTCTTGTTTTAGGGGCTATTTTTCCATTGGGATCTCAAATTACTAATTTGGTGGTATGGAAATTGATTAGTGTTTAGTCATAGAGGTTTCTCTAACTCTGTTTTTATCACTATGTTGCAGGCTTATAAAATGTATTATCATGTTTGGAGAACCTATATTTTTTGGGTGTTTTCATAAATTCGCTTGGCATTCTTTTAGAATTCCTAGGATTTTACCGTTTTTTCAGGATGGTTTTGATAAGTTTGTCTGCAAATTTTTTTTGAAGGGACAAATCTCTGCTCTTTCTGTTTTATTTCCTAGAAAGGTTGTTTAAACTTCCTGATAGTCACTGTTTTGTTCAGGCTTTGGTTGGTATCAAGCCTGTTCATTTATTAATTTCCCCTTTTTGGAGTCTTATTTGGTTTAAAGATTTTGCAGGCTCTTTCTTTTAAGCCTATATTTTCTTTAAAGATTATCTACTTTCTTGGAAAGTGTTGTTTTATTGACTATCTCTTCTGCTACAAGAGTTTCTGATTTATCCAGCTCTCTCTTGTGTGTCTCCTTATCTGTTTTTTTCATCTAGATAAGTTGTTTTTTGGACTTCTTTTTTCCTAAGGTTGTGAATTTGAACAACATTAGTAGAGAAATTGTTGTTCCTTCCTTGTGTCCTAATCCTAAAGAATTCTTTGAGAGTTCTTTACAGCCTTTGGATGTGGTAAGAGCTTTATGATTCTATATCAAGGTTACTAGGATTTCAGAAGACTTCTAATCTATTTGTTGTTTTTCTGGTTCCAGAGAAGGTTAGGAAGCCTCTGACATTTCTTTGGCATTCTCGTTAAAGCTTTTGTTTCTCAAGGCTTATTTGGAGGCAGGGCAGGCCCCACCTCAAAGATTTACAGCTCATTCTACAAAGTTCAGTCGCCATTTCTTTGGCTTTTTCAGAATGAAGCTTCGGTTGATCAAATTTGCAAAATCAGTAATTTGGTCTTCTTTGCATACTTTTATTGTTTTTACAATTTTTATGTATTTTGCTTCTTCTGAAGCAGTCTTTGGTAGAAAAGTTCTTTCAGGCAGCTGTCTCAGTTTAATTCTACTGCTTTTGATTTAAGTTTTTTTAATAAAAAACTTAATTATTGACTGTGTGGATTTAATTTCTCAGTGGAAATAGTTGTTGTTATTTTATCCCTTCCTCTCTAGTAACTCTTCTGTGGACTTCCACATCTTGGGTATTTCTAACCCATACGTCACTAGCTCATGGACTCTTGCCAATGACATGAAAGAAAACAATTTATGTAAGAACTTACCTGATAAATTAATGTCTTTCATATTGGCAAGAGTCCATGAGGCCCACCTTTTTTGTGGTGGTTATGTTTTTTTTGTATAAAAGCACAATTATATTTCCAGTTCCTCTTTTTGTATGGTTTTGTACTCCTTTTTGTTATCACCTTACTACTTGGCTATTTGTTAAACTGAGTTGTGGGTGTGGTGGGAGTTGTATTTATAGGCATTTGAGTTTTGGGAAACTTTGCCCCCTCCTGGTAGGATTGTATATCCCATACGTCACTAGCTCATGGACTCTTGCCAATATGAAAGAAATGAATTAATCAGGTAAGTTCTTACATAAATTATGTTTTCTATTCAATAACAGATATAAATAGTAGTTCCAACACCCTTACAGTGATGGTAAACTTTACCTAATCAAATGCCATATATGTAATCTTTTCTATTAAAAAAGTATGTGTCCTTTTTTAAAAATAAATTATCTGTGAAAGGGTTAACTTAGTTCATATAATAATGCTTGTGTTGCAATGTTATGCCAGCCCACTTAGATGCAGGGGTTCGAAGGAATAGACAATGCCAATTAGGATTATATATTTTTATTATAAAATATATATATATATACTTTTTAAAAAAAAAGAATGATGTGGTTTTACTTGCAAACTAATATATTTTTAATTGCAACATTCTTATAGTCTGAAATTCACTTTAAATGAAGACAGGAAAATGATCTGGGTGTTAAATACCTATTGCATTCGAACACGTGGCGCATCTCCATGCTGCATTATCAGTTTCATAAATAGGTTGGTAACAGAAGAACTGAATTGTGGGTATAAATGAGAAGCTAATTTAGGAGCTACGGTCTGCCTATCGATATAACCCATTTATTACATTTTCTTTAGTAGAAGACCCTGCGTCTGTGTTGGCAACAGAGATAGTAAAATCTCCTGCTGAGAATAAGTTAGGTGCTAGTTTATGTTTCCAAGCAACAGACCATTGCGTAGCAGAAGAAAATGGATTATTACAGACACAAGAGACTTTTTTTTTATATCAGCACCATTACATACTGTATGTTTTTTTTATTCTGTTCTCTAAATCGCCTGAACATTGATGTAGAATTCAGGACAGACTTATTTCTATCCACAGCAGTTAAAAATCCATTGTAGACGACTATAACCACTTAAAAAATTTGGTTCTTTTTCCTGTAATTTAGCTTTGATATTTGTGGGCTTTGCAGTTCTGAGAATTGGAAGTGCACTCTTTACATAAAGTATGCTACATATTGATTCTTAACTGTATTTAGCAGATATAATAAAATTAGATATTCTGTTATTGAATTTGCTTTGTTTTCTTGGTATCTTTTGTTAAATAATAAACCTAGGTAGGTGTATAGGAGCTCAGGAGCGTGCACGTGTCTTTAGCTCTCTATGGAAGTAGTGTTTTAACAATGTATAATTTTATCACCGTTTTATCACAAAATTATACACTTGGAGAATATTTTTATTTAGTTGTAAGTCTATTAAGCCATTGTTTGTGAAAGAGCTTGTGTAAATAAACGATTGTCGGAATCTTCCGTGCGCACTTTCTGAGGCAAGAGCTCCTCCTGTGCGTCAACAACATTGAAATTGTTAAGAAATAAAATCTATTGTGTGTTTGAAATTGAAAGTATTATTATTTATTGTTGCTTAAGCAGTGCTACTTTATTTAATAGTCCTTTAACAAAGCCCAGGAAGTTATTGTCAGAATGAAAAGTTTACCCAAACATTTGTCTGTTGCGCTATTCGGGATTCGTTCTGTTTTAAACTAAACAAATATTGAATATCCATGGAACATTTATATTTGTTGTCGTTAAATAAATGTAAATGTTCCTTTCCTACAGGGGAAAAAGATCACCTGTAGTGTTACATACATACCTCTAGCATGCTGGGAAGCCGCATTAATCCCGCCCTTGTTCTAAGAGCCCAGGGCGGCGCGAATAGCAGACTTAGAAGAGCGAATCCCAGGGCCAGCGCTAAATAAACTTCTACTTTAATGCCGACCCCTGGATCTACCACCCCGGGGCTCTGAGAAGAAGGGGCGGGAATAGCGCAGCTTTCCACTGCACAAGGGGGAAGTATTTTAACCACCACAGGTAATTTAAAGAAAATGAATGAATACTGATTAATTTTGTCATTATTTCTTCGTTTTCATTAAATTTAGTTGGTGCATTCGTTTGGATATTCGTTTCATAAAAAAAAAAAAAAATGAATATACGTTTTTCTTTATGAAATTTTAATTTGTAAAAAAACAAATGCACATGTCTAGATGTTAGTCATAATAAGCTAAGCAAGACCCTGTTTATAGCACTTGATGCCACTTACCAGGCAGTAACTTACATTAGATCAGAGTAGTAGCTACTAATGGATATCTGCATTTTTATATTAACATAATGACTGTGGCTAGCCTTGTTGTCTGCAGACTTGAACCCTGATTGGCCCCTCCAAATTAATTAAATAGTGGGTGGAGTTTGACTGTTAAAAACTATTGCAGCAAATGAGATGCTATATTTTTTATGTATGTTTAGACTTTACTGGTATTTTGTTTTATAGCAACACAACAGAAGTGCATAGTAATTGAAAGATGTTACTGTCCCTTTAAAAGACCATTAAATACAGTAAAGTTGCATAATCAACAAATGCATATTAAAAAGACAATTCAAAAGCACATAGTCTGAACTTTAAATGAGTAGATTTTTTTCTGCCAAATTAGTTAAAGGGACAGTCTACACTAAAATTGTTTTCTCCAACATAGGTGTGTCCGGTCCACGGCGTCATCCTTACTTGTGGGATATTCTCTTCCCCAACAGGAAATGGCAAAGAGCCCAGCAAAGCTGGTCACATGATCCCTCCTAGGCTCCGCCTACCCCAGTCATTCTCTTTGCCGTTGCACAGGCAACATCTCCACGGAGATGGCTAACAAAAACATTAACCAGGAGATAGTTGTGCCTTCTTTGTGTCCGAATCCAGTTTCAAAGAAGGAACGTTTGTTACACAATTTGGATGTAGTTCGTGCTCTAAAATGCTATTTAGAGGCTACGAAGGATTTCAGACAAACATCTTCTTTGTTTGTTGTTTATTCTGGTAAAAGGAGAGGTCAAAAAGCAACTTCTACCTCTCTCTCTTTTTGGCTTAAAAGCATCATCCGATTGGCTTATGAGACTGCCGGACGGCAGCCTCCTGAAAGAATCACAGCTCACTCCACTAGGGCTGTGGCTTCCACATGGGCCTTCAAGAACGAGGCTTCTGTTGATCAGATATGTAAGGCAGCGACTTGGTCTTCACTGCACACTTTTACCAAATTTTACAAATTTGATACTTTTGCTTCTTCTGAGGCTATTTTTGGGAGAAAGGTTTTGCAAGCCGTGGTGCCTTCCATCTAGGTGACCTGATTTGCTCCCTCCCATCATCCGTGTCCTAAAGCTTTGGTATTGGTTCCCACAAGTAAGGATGACGCCGTGGACCGGACACACCTATGTTGGAGAAAACAGAATTTATGCTTACCTGATAAATTACTTTCTCCAACGGTGTGTCCGGTCCACGGCCCGCCCTGGTTTTTTTAATCAGGTCTGATGAATTATTTTCTCTAACTACAGTCACCACGGTATCATATGATTTCTCCTATGCATATTCCTCCTTTACGTCGGTCGAATGACTGGGGTAGGCGGAGCCTAGGAGGGATCATGTGACCAGCTTTGCTGGGCTCTTTGCCATTTCCTGTTGGGGAAGAGAATATCCCACAAGTAAGGATGACGCCGTGGACCGGACACACCGTTGGAGAAAGTAATTTATCAGGTAAGCATAAATTCTGTTATTGTTAAAAAGATAGATAAAGCCTTTACTACCCATTCCCCAGCTTTGCACAACCAACATTGTTATATTAATATACTTTATAACATTTAAGCCTCTAAATCTTTGCCTGTTTCTAAGCCATTACAGACAAACTCTTATCACATGCTTTTGTATTTGCTTTTCACAACAGAAGACTGCTAGTTCATGTGGGCCATATCGATAACATTGTGTTCACGCCCGAGGAGTAATTTAAGATTTAGCACAACACAGTACTAAATGCAATAATGGGTAATAAAGGGTTTATCTATCTTTTAAAACAATATAAATTATATTATAGACTGTCCCTTTAAATTTTCCTTCCCCTTGTATCATGTGACAGCCATCAGCCAATCATGAAATGCATATACGTATCCTTGCACATGCTCAGTAGGAGCGGGTTCCTCCAAAAGTGTGCATATAAACAGAGTGTGCACATTTTGATAATGGAAGTGATTTGGAAAATTGTTTACAATCATGTGCTCTAAATCATTAAAGTTTAATTTTGACTTTAGTGTTCTTTTAAAGGGACATGAAACCCAAATGTTGTCCTTTTCTAAAACATGCAATTGTAAACATCATTCCAATTTACTTCTATTATCTAATTTGCTTAGTTCTGTTGAAAAGCATACCTAGGTAGGCTCAGGAGCTGGGAGCTAGCTGCTGATTGGTGGCTTACTGATGTGTTCAGCTAGCTCCCAGTAGTGCATTGCTGCTCCTTCAACAAAGGATACCAAGAGAATGAAGCAAAATGGATAATAGAAGTAAATTGGAAAATTGTTGAAAAATGTATATTCTATCTAAGATATGAAAGAAACATTTTGGGTATTATATCCCTTTAAGGAGTCTCAGAATCAGAATGTGTCTATTGGTACCAGAGAAGGAAATTCAGCCATGCAACAATTCTCACAGAATACTGTTGTGTGAATTACATCCCCTTTATGTGAACAACACAAATTTGAGGATTTTCAGTAGATTAGATGAGATGCGCTCCAGTTGTTGTGTGTTCTATTCCTGCAGAGTATGTTTTATTTATGCACATTTTACACTGATACAAGCTGTACTTTGTGGGTATGATCTGAAGACTTTATATTTAAGCTGCCCTTTGCTCTCCCTCCCTAGAGTGGGGCTTATAGAAAAACTATCAAATCAATTCTATCTCTTAATTATTATCTCCTCGAAGCAACAGCTGTAAGCGATGGCATCAGATTCACAGTTCAAGGACGTTAGACCAACAAAGAGATGTGCAGCTATTTACTAATGCCCTGAACGAGCTAACAGAATGGCTATAATGCATAACTAGTTTTAATATCTCACTGTACTTTTATTAGAGAGATGGTACTGCCTGTATTAGTAATTATGATTAATCAGAGCCTAATATTAAACCTGGTAAGAATGCATATAAAGCACTGACAGTTTGTCGCTGCATAGATTTAATCATGTGCCAATGTCACTTAAAAAAATAAAAAATGATTTTAATTGTTGTAATACAATATGCAATTAAAAACACTGTAACGTCCTGTAATTAATTAAGGGCAAGAATATCATCCCTTATTCTATAATCTCAAACATACTGAAATCCTGCCATTTTCTAGGGGTATTGATCAGAATATAGCTTGTATATTGACATAAATATTAATTATTATTACAAATATAGACTTTTACCTGCTAACCCCCCCCCCCCCCCCAATTTTATCAATTGATTAAGGACATTTGAGTTTGCAGAGATTTATCATGCTAATTAAAAATGAAAGGAACATGAAAATTAAAATGAATCATTTATCATTCAGACAGACTCAGAGCATGCAATTCTAATCATATTTCTTCTTCTTTTGGTATCCTTCATTTAAGAACATACCTAGGTAGACTCAAGAGTGCTGCAGTGTTTGCAATAACGTATATCATTGCAACAAGTACTGGGGTAAACAGTTCTGCTATATAGATGTTGACGCTTCTGAGCCTACCTAGATATGCTCTTCAACAAAGAATATCATGATAACCAAGTAAATTTGATAATAAAAGAAAATTATACACTTGTAAAAAAAAAAAAAAAAAATATTTAACAAAGAAAAATGACTTTTATCCATTTAAATCTTTATAGTCTTCTGGTTATTTATTTTTCTCCTCTGTTTGAGTAAAGTCTAATAAACAGATATGAAGTTTGCGGAAGTTATGTCGACGTCCATATGATTAATTTTTTCACTCTGACATTCTTATGGTTGACAGTGACACTATATTTCATTATGTTGTGTGTGTGTGTATTACATGCATATTGTGTCTAATGTAAAGCATAAACTCGTCCCTTCCCTGTTCTTTTCAATTTATGTTTATAACATCTGACATCGGCTGAAGATGGATTACAATACTCTATAAATATAGAGTATAAATCTTTTACGCTTATTTATTTTTGGGGAGTGGTTATTGTAGCCAATCTAATATAACTGCTTTTAGTAAGAGAGCCTGTCTGTGTACTCAGATCAGTAATGTTCTGTGCAGTTTTTTCTCTCTCTGATATATTACTGTAGCTATGGGGTTAATATATTAAGCTGCATTCTTACCTTTTCAAGCTATGCGGAGCAGGCTGAAAACACAACTTTAAGAAGCAGAAACGGCTTCTTTTGCCTCTCCGTGAGATCAATCAAACCAACACTTGCTCGTTTGGGGTGATTGACAGGCTCTGCTCTCACTGTGGGCAGCTTTTCACAAGAAAGCTCTTGAGCAATGTTACATTTTGGCAGCATTGCAGCATCGCTAGTGGTGATTGACAGGTTCTCTGCTTGTGTCTGCCTACAATCATGATAAATTTTGCCCTATATCACAGAATGATCACTTTGCTCTGGACTAGAGTATGTAAAATAATACTGTTTCACTGCTCTGTAGTGCATTAGTTATTCCCTTAGAAAATTAGCACTTCATTCTAATAGCTAAATATCTCTGGCCTTATAAGCTCCTTTAAAAAAATCTCACCAGTAATGTGAAGCCCCTGCTGGAAATCTATAAAGGCATTTCTTTTTATCTTGAAAACAGTGTGTCTAGCAAAGGGGCATTTAATGGGATATTAAAGGGATATGAAACCCAATTTTGTTTCTTTCATGATTCAGATGGAGCAGCAATTGTAAATTTACTCCTATTATAAAAAATGTTTTGTTCTCTTTGTATCTTTATTTAAAAAAGCAGGAATTTCCAAATTGGATCTTGTTATTTATCCTTTTTCTTGTATGCTTTTTTCCATCTGAACCAATTTCCATGGCTTGTAATCTGCATAATTTATTCTCAATAAAAAAGAACTTGGAATAAAAAAGCAGGAATTTAAGCTTAGGCACTGGCCCATTTTTGGGTCAGCATTCTGGGTAGTGCTTGCTGATTGGTGGCTACATGTAGTCAAGAATGTAATGTGTTTGCATATAACTTACCTACTTAGTCTCAATAAGTTGTGTGGGCAGTGAGAGTTGGCATACACACCCTCTACTCTTGCAATTGAGATGATTTGCCAACTTGTTTAGTGCAGAGATGCTTCTGTTTAAAGCTGAAAAGCTCTGGTGTGAATTCTCACACACTTTAACTTTACGTCCCATTAAGCATTGAGCTTTGATGGGTGTCGCTTAGTGCCTCATTATCTAAAGGTCGCCCATTATTTGAAAATATTGAAAAGATCTTCATTTTGTTTGTCGCATGTGCTATAGCGCTTGCAGCAAATCTTTGTGCTATTTATGTTACAAATAATACAGAATCAAAGCAATCAGTTAGATTCATAGCAGCTCATCAGGGGTCTCTTTATAAAGACAAGACCATGTTTGAAAATCCATAGAGACTCTTGTCATCTATATTTTTTAGCGTTTTGCTAGTGAGCGTTTTTGTCATTAACATATATAGGGCCAGGTTACAAGTGGATCGGTATTATGTGTTTCCGCTAGAATTAAGATTGTTGCACTAGTCGGGTTTCACCGGTATTACACATTGAAGTAAACAGTTTTTGCTCTAGCGGTAACCCGACTAGTGCAGAAATCCGAAGTTATAATATCACTTGCGCATTCATGTATACCCCCATAGAAGTCAATAGAGAATGTGTGTACATATATATTTGTGTTTATATGTGTGTATATGTCTGTATGTGTGTGTGTGTGTATATATATATATGTATGTGTTTATATGTGTATATATGTCTGTGTGTGTGTGTGTATATATATATATGTATGTGTTTATATGTGTATATATGTCTGTGTGTGTGTGTGTATATATATATATATATATGTATGTGTTTATATGTGTATATATGTCTGTGTGTGTGTGTGTATATATATATATGTATGTGTTTATATGTGTATATATGTCTGTGTGTGTGTATATGTATGTATGTATATGTGTGTGTGTGTGTGTATGTGTGTGTAGAGGGATTGGTCACCTAGCACTCCACCTTTCCATAAGGGACCTTGGTGCTAACCAAAAGTTATTCACGATATATAATAGTCTTGTAGGTATGGGCACTCTCAGGAAGTTTATATATAATATCTCAAGCTTTATTGTAGAAATTCTTTAAAAGTCAGAGTCGACGTTTCGGCCACATTTCAGGCCTTTATCAAGACAACATGTCATAGGAGTATATCAAAGCTCAGTCATATCAGCGGTATCACGCTGTTCTCCCGGCGTCAGAAAGTAGAATCGGATCTCTGATGCCGGGAGAACAGCTTGATGCCGCTGCTTGTCTTGATAAAGGCCTGACATGTGGCCGAAACGTCGACAATGACTTTTAAAGAATTTCTACAATAAAGCTTGAGATATTTTATATAAACTTCCTGAAAGTGCACATACCTACAAGACTATTTTATATATATATATATATATTTATATACAGTCGTATGCAACATATATTTATATACAGTCGTATGCAAACGTTTAGGCACCCCCGACAATTTCTATGATTTTCATTTATAAATAATTGGGTGTTTGGATCAGCAATTTCATTTTGATCTATCAAATAACTGAAGGACACATTAATATTTCAGTAGTGAAATTAGGTTTATTGGATTAACAGAAAATGTGCAATATGCATCAAAACGGAATTAGACAGGTGCATTAATTTGGGCACCCTTGTCATTTTGTTGATTTGAATACCTGTAACTACCTAGCACTGATTAATTGGAACACACAATTGGTTTGGTGAGCCCATTAAGCCTTGAACTTCATAGTGGAGGTGGATCCAATCATGATAAAAAGGTATTTAAGGTGGCCAATTGCAAGTTGTTGTTGTTTTTGACTCTCCTCTGAAGAGTGGCAACATGGGGGCCTCAAAACAACCTGAAAACAAAGATTGTTCAACATTATGGTTTAGGGCACGGGTGTCAAACACAAGGCCCGCGGGCCGAATCCGGCCCACCAGACCTCGTCATGTGGCCCGTGTAGCCGCCGCCGGCCGCCAGCCTTCACCTTTTATTCTCGCTTTTTTTTTTGCTTTTTTTTTTTTCAGGACTCAGGAGAAACATACTCATACTGTCTTGCATACAGCGGCTGTGAGACTGAGTATCCACTTACAGTCGCTGTATGCAGGAGAGACAGGTGCTGCTGGCTGCGCTATGGATCCTGAACAGGGGCTTCCTGTTACATATTTAACTTATGGAAAACTTCTGGCTGGTAGGAAGTGACTGAGTGAGAACAAGACACTGACCTCCTGCTCCCTCATCACTTCCTCCCAGCTTCCCTATGTATCTGCACACGCGGGAAAAGGGCTAGCAGCAGAGACCAGAGAGGCAGCAGCAGGCACACAGCGAGGCTGGTAAGAAAAACATGTTTTTTTTAAATAATATGTCAGCAGGACAATTCTAAGTAAACAGCCGTTCTGAGGCTCTGTCTCTGCAGATTGTCTTATTCTGCTCTCAGCCTTCCCCAGGTAATAAATCAAATCTTTATCTCGGGAGTCTGCTCCTACACTTGTACTGTCTGTGACTGATTTGTAGTCTGCACAGATTTTATTAACCTTATCCTTGCCTGTTATGCTTGCATGCATGGGAAAACATATTCACACTGCATTATCATTAGTTTATTGCCCACCTAAATCAGAGCAGTAATAAAGTTTGTGTGTGTGTGTAAATGTGTGAATGTATGTTTGTGTGTGTAAGTATGTGTGTGTAAATATGTGTATGTGTGTTTGTGTGTAAATGTGTGTTTGTGTGTAAATGTGTGAATGTATGTTTGTGTGTAAATGCTAGTTATTACTTACACATTATTAGAAAAAACAGTAATAATTGAATGCCATGACAATCATTTATTATGATAATAAAGAGTGGACACATAGTCCTAGATACAACCGGCCCTTTGAGGCCCTTTGAGGGTGACCAAACTGCTGATGCGGCCCCCGATGAATTTAAGTTTGACACCCCTGGTTTAGGGGAAGGCTACAAAAAGCTATCGCAGATATTTAAGCTGTCAGGTTCCACTGTGAGGAAATGGAAGACCACAGGCACAGTTCTTGTTAAGGCCAGAAGTAAAATATCGGAGAGGCAAAAGTATGGTGAGAACGGTCAAAAACAGGCC
Organism: Bombina bombina; assembly: GCF_027579735.1. Classification (NCBI taxonomy): domain Eukaryota; kingdom Metazoa; phylum Chordata; class Amphibia; order Anura; family Bombinatoridae; genus Bombina; species Bombina bombina. The sequence goes on along the minus strand of NC_069510.1, from coordinate 29,615,032 downwards.
ACAGACCACCTCCAAAGACCTACAACATCATCTTGCTGCAGATGGTGTCACTGTGCATCATTCAACAATTCAGTGTATGGGAGAGTTATGCGGAAGAAGCCGGACAGATAGCTCAGTATGCTAAGGCACTGTGGCTGAGCTCTGTAGCAACCCAAGGGTTGCAGGTTCGATCCCTGGAGAGGTCCACTCAGCCTTTCATCCTTCCGAGGTCGATAAAATGAGCAGCGCCTTGAGATTAGCTGCGCTTTACAAGTACCCAATACATACATTTCTGCTCATGCGCCACAGAGTTGCTTGAGGTATGCAAAAGCACATTTGGACAAACCAGCTTCATTTTGGAAGAAGGTGCTGTGGACTGATGAAACAAAGATTGAGATATTGGTCATAACAAAGGGCTTTATGCATGGCAGCAAAAGAACACAGCATTCCAAACAAACACTTGCTAGCCACAGTAAAATTTGGTGGATGTTCCATCATGCTGTAGGGCTGTGTGGCCAGTGCCGGTACTGGGAAGCTTGTTAAAGTTTAGGGTCGCATGGATTACACTCAATATCAGCAGATACTTGAGAATAATGTTGAGGAATCAGTCACAAAGTTGAAGTTACGCCAGAGCTGGATATTTCAACAAGACAACGACCCAAAACACTGCTCAAAATCTACTCTGGCATTTATGCAGAGCAACAAGTACAATGTTCTGGAATCACCATCCCAGTCTCCAGACCTGAAAATCATTGAAAATCTGTGGGGTGATTTGAAGCGGGCTGTCCATGCTCGGCAACCATCAAACCTAACTGAACTGGAGATGTTTTGCAAGGAGGAGTGGTCCAAAATACCTTCATCCAGAATCCATACACTCATTACAGGCTATAGGAAGCGTATAGAGGCTGTTATTTCTGCTAAAGGAGGCTCTACTAAATATTGATGCAATGTTTCTGTTGGGGTGCCCAAATGTATGCACCTGTCTAATTTCATTTTGATGCATAATGCACATTTTCTGTTAATTCAATAAACCTCATTTCACTACTGAAATATTACTGTGTCCTTCAGATATTTGATAGATCAAAATGAAATTGCTGATCTAAACACCCAATTATTTATAAATGAAAAACATGGAAATTGTCCGGGGTGCCTAAACTTTTGCATATGACTGTATATATATATATAAATACATTAATACATATGTACATGGTTTTTATGTAACCAGAACTTAAATTCAGAAATGTTCAGTATGGGCGGGGTAACAATAGGAACAATTATCTATTTCAAATAGGGTTGGCACCTCGGCCATGTTTTCTTGGACACTTATGAGTTATACATGTTGCAGAGTGTGCATAGGGCAACATGAATAGTGCTGTTCAGTGTCAATATTTGAATGCTGTCCAGGGTTTTTATTCATGTTCCTACTTGCACACCCTGCAGCATGTGTAACTCATAAGTGTCCAGAAAAACATGGCTGAGTTGGCAACCCTAATTTCAAATGAGAAAATAAAAGCGAAGGAGCTATTTGTAAACAATTTAATACACTCCAGTACTAAAATGGATAATTGGGAAAACACTCAAAGGGAGTACACTGCCCCTTTAACCACTTGTCGATGCATGACAAGAATGGGTCTTCATGGAAACTGCTGCCTGTGAGCCCACAAAGTTCTGTGGTGACATCATAAAGAGGGCAAGCTGCAGTGTGACAGGCAGCAAATGGAGCTGGATGGGGGTGTTGCTCTTCAAACTCTTCCATCTCAGATCCCTTACTAGCTACAAACCTACAAGATGCCTCACTTGGAACAGAATTGTCATGGAAATAGTCTTGGAAAACAACAATAAAGCAGATCTTAAAAAATTGAAAACATAATACATGGGGAGTTGGTTGAGAATGGGACATTTTATGCTATATAAAAGAATTTATCATATCTAGGGACCCCCTAATAAAGTTTATTTCTTAGTAGACAAGTCCCTCTCTTAAAAACATATATGAATTTTGTCTGTATAGTCAGGTGATCGCTGTGGTAACAGTATATTTAGATAATCACTGTGGTAACAGTATAGTCAGGTGATCACTGTGGTAACAGTATAGTCAGGTGATCATTGTGGTAACAGTATAGTCAGGCGATCACTGTTGTAACAGTATAGTCAGGCGACCACTGTGGTAACAGTATAGTCAGGCGATCACTGTGGTAACAGTATAGTCAGGTTATCACTGTGGTAACAGTATAGTCAGGCGATCACTGTGGTAACAGTATAGTCAGGGGATCACTGTGGTAACAGTATAATCAGGCGATCACTGTGGTAACAGTATAGTCAGGCGATCACTGTGGTAACAGTATAGTCAGGCGATCACTGTGGTAACAGTATAGTCAGGCGATCACTGTGGTAACAATATAGTCAGGCGACCACTGTGGTAACAGTATAGTCAGGCGACCACTGTGGTAACAGTATAGTCAGGCGATCACTGTGGTAACAGTATAGTCAGGCGATCACTGTGGTAACAGTATAGTCAGGTTATCACTGTGGTAACAGTATAGTCAGGGGTTATCACTGTGGTAATATTGAACATCTTGCAAGAAAAATAGTGCTTTTATGTACTATATAATTAAGCCTCTGTAATCTACATTATAACCCATAAAAGCCCATATGGTCTCCTATTTTACATGTAGCTACCCTTGATGACAATTTAGTTAGGAGACAGTAATAGCAGCGGTCACTTGGCAATTTTCAATATTATTTACTAAAATCAAAAATATACAGTATTTTTCCAGTTTTTGCTATAGCTATCTCACATGCCATGAAATATAAATATAATAATGATATATTCTGAATCTGCAGGGCCTTTTTAGAAGCATTTTTACTAATACATGTATATTACAAAATGTACTATTCAAAAGTAAAAGGCATCCATGTGAAGTTCAATTTTGGCTAGAATGTCCCTTTAAAGGAATAGTCTAGTTAAAATTAAACTTTCATACTTCACATAGAGCAGCAATTGTAAGCAACTTTCTAATTTACTCCCATTATCAATTTTTCTTCTTTCTTTTTGTATCTTTATTTGAAAAAGCAATAATGTAATCATAAAAGGCAGCCCATTCTTGGTTCAGCACCTGGTATAAAGCCTACCTACCTGTTTCAGGGCATTAGGTTTAGTGATTTAGATTAGTGACACAAAAAGGACTAAGGCCTAGATTTGGAGTTCGGCGGTAGCCGTCAAAACCAGCGTTAGAGGCTCCTAACGCTGGTTTTGGCCGCCCGCTGGTATTTGGAGTCAGTGATTAAAGGGTCTAACGCTCACTTTTCAGCCGCGACTTTTCCATACCGCAGATCCCCCTACGCCATTTGCGTATCCTATCTTTTCAATGGGATCTTTCTAACGCCGGTATTTAGAGTCGTTTCTGAAGTGAGCGTTAGAGCTCTAATGACAAAATTCCAGCCGCCTGAAAATAGCAGGAGTTAAGAGCTTTCTGGCTAACGCCGGTTCATAAAGCTCTTAACTACTGTACCCTAAAGTACACTAACACCCATAAACTACCTATGTACCCCTAAACCGAGCTCCCCCCACATCGCCGCCACTCGAATAAAATTTTTAACCCCTAATCTGCCGACCGCCACCTACGTTATACTTATGTACCCCTAATCTGCTGCCCCTAACCCCGCCGACCCCTGTATTACATTTATTAACCCCTAACCTGCCCCCCACAACATCGCCGCCAGCTACTTAAAATAATTAACCCCTAATCTTCCGACCGCAAAGCGCCGCCACCTACGTTATCCCTATGTACCCCTAATCTGCTACCCATAACACCGCCGACCCCTATATTATATTTATTAACCCCTAATCTGCCCCCCTCAACGTCGCCGACACCTGCCTACACTTATTAACCCTTAATCTGCCGAGCGGACCTGAGCGCTACTATAATAAAGTTATTAACCCCTAACCCGCCTCACTAACCCTATAATAAATAGTATTAACCCTCTAATCTGCCCTCCCTAACATCGCCGACACCTAACTTAAATTATTAACCCCTAATCTGACGACCGGAGCTCACCGCTATTCTAATAAATGTATTAACCCCTAAAGCTAAGTCTAACCCTAACACTAACACCCCCCTAACTTAAATATAATTTACATCTAACGAAATAAATTAACTCTTATTAAATAAATGATTCCTATTTAAAGCTAAATACTTACCTGTAAAATAAATCCTAATATAGCTACAATATAAATTATAATTATATTATAGCTATTTTAGGATTAATATTTATTTTACAGGCAACTTGGTATTTATATTAACTAGGTACAATAGCTATTAAATAGTTAAGAACTATTTAATAGTTACCTAGTTAAAATAATAACAAATTTACCTGTAAAATAAATCCTAACCTAAGATATAATTAAACCTAACACTACCCTATCAATAAAATAATTAAATAAACTACCTACAATTACCTACAATTAACCTAACACTACACTATCAATAAATTAATTAAACACAATTGCTACAAATAAATACAATTAAATAAACTAGCTAAAGTACAAAAAATAAAAAAGAACTAAGTTACAAAAAATAAAAAAATATTTACAAACATAAGAAAAATATTACAACAATTTTAAACTAATTACACCTACTCTAAGCCCCCTAATAAAATAACAAAGCCCCCCAAAATAAAAAATTTCCTACCCTATTCTAAATTAATAAAGTTACAAGCTCTTTTACCTTACCAGCCCTGAACAGGGCCCTTTGCGGGGCATGCCCCAAGAATTTCAGCTCTTTTGCCTGTAAAAGAATAAATACAATACCCCCCCCCCCAACATTACAACCCACCACCCACATACCCCTAATCTAACCCAAACCCCCCTTAAATAAACCTAACACTAAGCCCCTGAAGATCTTCCTACCTTGTCTTCACCATACCAGGTTCACCGATCCGTCCTGGCTCCAACATCTTCATCCAAACCAAGCGGAGGTTGGCGATCCATCATCCGGTGCTGAAGAGGCTCCAAAGTCTTCCTCCTATCCGGCAAGAAGAGGACATCCGGACCGGCAAACATCTTCTCCAAGCGGCATCTTCGATCTTCTTCCATCCGGTGCGGAGCGGGTCCATCTTGAAGCAGGCGACGCGGATCCATCCTCTTCTTCCGTTGTCTCCCGACTAATGACGGTTCCTTTTAGGGACGTCATCCAAGATGGCGTCCCTCGAATTCCGATTGGCTGATAGGATTCTATCAGCCAATCGGAATTAAGGTAGGAATTTTCTGATTGGCTGATGGAATCAGCCAATCAGAATCAAGTTCAATCCGATTGGCTGATCCAATCAGCCAATCAGATTGAGCTCGCATTCTATTGGCTGTTCCGATCAGCCAATAGAATGCGAGCTCAATCTGATTGGCTGATTGGATCAGCCAATCGGATTGAACTTGATTCTGATTGGCTGATTCCATCAGCCAATCAGAAAATTCCTACCTTAATTCCGATTGGCTGATAGAATCCTATCAGCCAATCGGAATTCGAGGGACGCCATCTTGGATGACGTCCCTTAAAGGAACCGTCATTAGTCGGGAGACAACGGAAGAAGAGGATGGATCCGCGTCGCCTGCTTCAAGATGGACCCGCTCCGCACCGGATGGAAGAAGATCGAAGATGCCGCTTGGAGAAGATGTTTGCCGGTCCGGATGTCCTCTTCTTGCCGGATAGGAGGAAGACTTTGGAGCCTCTTCTGGACCTCTTCAGCACCGGATGATGGATCGCCAACTCCCGCTTGGGTTGGATGAAGATGTTGGAGCCAGGACGGATCGGTGAACCTGGTATGGTGAAGACAAGGTAGGAAGATCTTCAGGGGCTTAGTGTTAGGTTTATTTAAGGGGGGTTTGGGTTAGATTAGGGGTATGTGGGTGGTGGGTTGTAATGTTGGGGGGGGGGTATTGTATTTATTCTTTTACAGGCAAAAGAGCTGAAATTCTTGGGGCATGCCCCGCAAAGGGCCCTGTTCAGGGCTGGTAAGGTAAAAGAGCTTGTAACTTTTTTAATTTAGAATAGGGTAGGGAATTTTTTATTTTGGGGGGCTTTGTTATTTTATTAGGGGGCTTAGAGTAGGTGTAATTAGTTTAAAATTGTAATATTTTTCTTATGTTTGTAAATATTTTTTTATTTTTTGTAACTTAGTTCTTTTTTATTTTTAATTGTAGGTAATTGTAGGTAGTTTATTTAATTATTTTATTGATAGGGTAGTGTTAGGTTTAATTATATCTTAGGTTAGGATTTATTTTACAGGTAAATTTGTTATTATTTTAACTAGGTAACTATTAAATAGTTCTTAACTATTTAATAGCTATTGTACATGGTTAAAATAATTACAAAGTTGCCTGTAAAATAAATATTAATCCTAAAATAGCTATAATATAATTATAATTTATATTGTAGCTATATTAGGGTTTATTTTACAGGTAAGTATTTAGCTTTAAATAGGAATCATTTATTTAATAAGAGTTAATTAATTTTGTTAGATGTAAATTATATTTAAGTTAGGGGGGTGTTAGTGTTAGGGTTAGACTTAGCGTTAGGGGTTAATACATTTATTAGAATAGCGGTGAGCTCCGCTCGGAAGATTAGGGGTTAATAATTGAAGGTAGGTGTCGGCGATGTTAGGGAGGGCAGATTAGGGGTTAATACTATTTATGATAGGGTTAGTGAGGCGGATTAGGGGTTAATAACTTTATTATAGTAGCGCTCAGGTCCGCTCGGCAGATTAGGAGTTAATAAGTGTAGGCAGGTGTCGGCGACGTTGAGGGGGGCAGATTAGGGGTTAATAAATATAATATAGGGGTCGGCGATGTTAGGGCAGCGGATTAGGGGTACATAGGGATAACGTAGGTTGCGGCGGTTTACGGAGCGGCAGATTAGGGGTTAAAAAAAATATGCAGGGGTCAGCGATAGCGGGGGCGGCAGATTAGGGGTTAATAAGTGTAAGGCTAGGGGTGTTTAGACTCGGGGTACATGTTAGAGTGTTAGGTGCAGACGTAGGAAGTGTTTCCCCATAGGAAACAATGGGGCTGCGTTAGGAGCTGAACGCTGCTTTTTTGCAGGTGTTAGTTTTTTTTTCAGCTCAAACAGCCCCATTGTTTCCTATGGGAGAATCGTGCACAAGCACGTTTTTGAGGCCGGCCGCGTCCGTAAGCAACTCTGGTATCGAGAGTTGCATTTGCGGTAAAAATGCTCTACGCTCCTTTTTTGGAGCCTAACGCAGCATTTGTTTGAACTCTCGATACCAGAGTTAAATTTATGGTGCGGCCAGAAAAAAGCCCGCGGAGCGTTAACAGCCCTTTTACCGCCAAACTCCAAATCTAGGCCTAAATGTGCTATTGAAGAGACAGTATAACACAATAATAAATAAATAACAAATTTATACAGTCTATAATTATAGACAAGTAAAAAAGTATCAGGCTGTCATAATTGGGTTGGCTTACTCGATGTGTACTATGACAAATTCTATAGAACATTTTTAAATTGATAGTTTTTTGTTTAAAGTATTTCCATACTTTAACAATAAATGATGGAGACAGAAATTATTTTTAGACATTCATTTTCAGAATAATGTAAAAAGAAAAGTATCTGATTGATTTGTACAATTAAAAGCCATTACTTTAAAGATGGGAAGGCTTTTAAAAAGTTTACATTTACATTATTCAATAACAGTTTAGCAATGTCCTTGTCAGTTGATTGATTCTGGTGTCAGGAAATAAGTATGTAAGATTCACTTTTTTCTTGGCCAGTCCTGACCAATTCAAATCTAAGTCCTTATTCAGTTGAAATGAGCTAATATTACACATTTTCAATGTTTATTGCACAAATTATCATTCATTACATTTATGTAAAAAAAATTGCAATTTATTTTTGGTTTAGATAGAAGAAAATGTTATAATATTACACTGCTCCCACCCAGCTACATCACAATGCCACCCGAAAAATATTGGACACATATTTTGTACATTTATCTGCTGTTCCCATGTATCAGCTGTGACTTGGCGCCTAATAAAGATTAAAATTGATTCTGACCACATGACCACTGCAATATGGGGCTCCACTGCGACCTAAAAAAAAAAATGTAATATGTCTAAAAATATAAAAAAAACTCTACAAATTCTTTTAAGTATTTTACAACGTTTAAAGTCTTTTTAAAAATGCACAACAGAATTTCGGCGACTATATTTGTCGATGTCCATATTTTCACATTAAGTTCTACATAATGGACTTAGCAATGTCCTTAAATTCAAAAATGTCTTTAATTATCTTTGCAATAAATGAGTTATACGGGAGGTGAAATGTATCAGAGGAGACCATTTGATTTACATGCTAATTATTTGCACAATGAACTGTGATAAAGCGTAATTATGGTTATATCTCTTTCAAAGAAAGCAATTATTGTGACTGTTTATTTATAAAACACTTGCGTGTTTCACGGCGCTTCGGAAAAGAGAGATTTCAAATCATTATGTATGAGTTACATGCATGAACGGTCAGATAATGCTTCGATTTTAAGATTTGTTTTATGGGGGGGGGGGGGAATAAAATTGTGCATTCGTTTGTTAGTTATAAATAATTTTATTTTTAAAACATGCTCAGTTAAAGGGATATTTAATTGCTAGACACACTTTTTATATGAAGCACACTGTTTCTTTAAATGTGTGTATTTTCATTATATGATTGATATTAAACTACAGAGGGGAGTTAATGGATGCTGACTGTATTGGATAAATGAGCAGGGATAGGCAAGGTGTCCGTACATGGACACTGGTGTCCGTGACTAGCCCTTGCAGTGTCTGCCACAACCTTAGTATATCTTTTCTTTCTGATTAAATAATGGGAATAAAAAAATAATAATATGTAGTGTGAATAAAGTTAGTGGCTTGTCAAAAGACTGCTAGCGATATTGGGTGATAAGTTATGGAATAAATAAAGCCTGAGTGAAATACTGGATGTGTATCTGCATCTGTATAATAACACCCAGCTCTATACAAAGATACAGTAGTGACACTGGCACATGCATATAGCCAGACAAGGGCTGGTTATAGGGTCAGTGGTATCTGCATCAGTATAATAACACCCAGCGCTATATAATGACACAGTAATGACACTGGCGCATGGGTATAGCCAGAGGAGGGCTGGTTATAGAATCAGTGGTATTTGCATCAGTATATGAACACCCAACACTATATAATGACACAGTAGTGACACTGGCACATGGGTATAGCCAGACAAGGGCTAGTTAAAGAATCAGTGGTATCTGCATCAGTATAATAACACCCAGCGCTATATAATGACACAGTAGTGACACTGGCACATGCGTATAGCCAGAGGAGGGCTGGTTATAGAATCAGTGGTATCTGCATCAGTATAATAACACCCAACACTATATAATGACACAGTAGTGACACTGGCACATGGGTATAGCCAGAGGAGGGCTGGTTATAGGATCAGTGGTATATGCATCAGTATAACAACACCCAGCACTATATAATGACACAGTAGTGACACTGGCACATGGGTATAGCCAGAGGAGGGCTGGTTATATAGGATCAGTGGTATCTGCATCAGTATAATAACACCCAGCGCTATATAATGACACAGTAGTGACACTGGCACATGGGTATAGCCAGAGGAGGGCTGGTTATAGGATCAGTGGTATCTGCATCAGTATAATAACACCCAGCGCTATATAATGACACAGTAGTGACACTGGCACATGGGTATAGCCAGAGGAGGGCTGGTTATAGAATCAGTGGTATCTGCATCAGTATAATAACACAGTAGTGACACTGGCTCATGGGTATAGCGAGAGGAGGGCTGGTTATAGGATCAGTGGTATCTGCATCATTATAATAACACCAAGCACTATACAAAGACACAGTAGTGACACTGGCTCATGGGTATAGCCAGAGGAGGGCTGGTTATAGAATCAGTGGTATCTGCATCAGTATAATAACACCCAGCACTATATAATGATACAGTAGTGACACTGGCTCATGGGTATAGCGAGAGGAGGGCTGGTTATAGAATCAGTGGTATCTGCATCAGTATAATAACACCCAACACTATATAATGACACAGTAGTGACACTGGCACATGGGTATAGCCAGATAAGGGCTGGTTATAGGGTCAGTGGTATCTGCATCAGTATAATAACACCCAGCACTATATAATGACACAATAGTGACACTGGCACATGCGTATAGCCAGAGGAGGGCTGGTTATAGGATCAGTGGTATCTGCATCAGTATAATAACACCAAGCACTATATAATGACACAGTAGTGACACTGGCACATGGATATAGCCAGAGGAGGGCTGGTTATAGGATCAGTGGTATCTGCATCAGTATAATAACACCCAGCACTATATAATGACACAGTAGTGACACTGGCTCATGGGTATAGCCAGAGGAGGGCTGGTTATATAGGATCAGTGGTATCTGCATCAGTATAATAACACCCAGCGCTATATAATGACACAGTAGTGACACTGGCACATGGGTATAGCCAGAGGAGGGCTGGTTATATAGGATCAGTGGTATCTGCATCAGTATAATAACACCCAGCGCTATATAATGACACAGTAGTGACACTGGCACATGGGTATAGCCAGAGGAGGGCTGGTTATAGGATCAGTGGTATCTGCATCAGTATAACAACACCCAGCACTATATAATGACACAGTAGTGACACTGGCACATGGGTATAGCCAGAGGAGGGCTGGTTATAGAATCAGTGGTATCTGCATCAGTTTAATAACACCCAGCGCTATATAATGACACAGTAGTGACACTGGCACATGGGTATAGCCAGAGGAGGGCTGGTTATAGGGTCAGTGGTATCTGCATCAGTATAATAACACCCAGCACTATATAATGATACAGTAGTGACACTGGCACATGGGTATAGCCAGAGGAGGGCTGCTTATAGGATCAGTGGTATCTGCATCAGTATAATAACACCCAGCACTATATAATGACACAGTAGTGACACTGGCACATGGTTATAGCCAGAGGAGGGCTGGTTATAGGATCAGTGGTATCTGCATCAGTATAATAACACCCAGCACTATATAATGACACAATAGTGACACTGACACATGGGTATAGCCAGAGGAGGGCTGGTTATAGAATCAGTGGTATCTGCATCAGTATAATAACACCCAGCAGTATATAATGGCACAGTAGTGACACTGGCACATGGGTATAGCCAGAGGAGGGCTGGTTATAGAATCAGTGGTATCTGCATCAGTATAATAACACCCAACACTATATAATGACACAGTAGTTACAGTGGCACATGGGTATAGCCAGAGGAGGGCTGGTTATAGGATCAGTGGTATCTGCATCAGTATAATAACACCCAGCACTATATAATGACACAGTAGTGACACTGGCACATGGGTATAGCCAGAGAAGGGCTGGTTATAGGATCAGTGGTATCTGCATCAGTATAATAACACCAAGCGCTATATAATGACACAATAGTGACACTGGCACATGGGTATAGCCAGAGGAGGGCTGGTTATAGAATCAGTGGTATCTGCATCAGTATAATAACACCCAGCGCTATATAATGACACAGTAGTGACACTGGCACATGGGTATAGCCAGAGGAGGGCTGGTTATAGGATCAGTGGTATCTGCATCAGTATAATAACACCAAGCACTATATAATGACACAGTAGTGACACTGGCACATGTGTATAGCCAGAGGAGGGCTGGTTATAGGATCAGTGGTATCTGCATCAGTATAATAACACCCAGCGCTATATAATGACACAGTAGTGACACTGGCACATGGGTATAGCCAGAGGAGGGCTGGTTATAGAATCAGTGGTATCTGCATCAGTATAATAACACAGTAGTGACACTGGCTCATGGGTATAGCCAGAGGAGGGCTGGTTATAGAATCAGTGGTATATGCATCAGTATAATAACACCAAGCACTATATAATGACACAGTAGTGACACTGGCACATGGGTATAGCCAGAGGAGGGCTGGTTATAGAATCAGTGGTATATGCATCAGTATAATAACACCCAGCACTATATAATGACACAGTAGTGACACTGGCACATGGGTACAGCCAGAGGAGGGCTGGTTATAGGATCAGTGGTATCTGCATCAGTATAATAACACCCAGCACTATATAATGACACAGTAGTGACACTGGCTCATGGGTATAGCCAGAGGAGGGCTGGTTATAGAATCAGTGGTATCTGCATCAGTATAATAACACCCAGCACTATATAATGACACAGTAGTGACACTGGCACATGGGTATAGCCAGAGGAGGGCTGGTTATAGAATCAGTGGTATCTGCATCAGTATAATAACACCCAGCACTATATAATGACACAGTAGTGACACTGGCACATGGGTATAGCCAGATAAGGGCTGGTTATAGGGTCAGTGGTATCTGCATCAGTATAATAACACCCAGCACTATATAATGACACAATAGTGACACTGGCACATGGGTATAGCCAGAGGAGGGCTGGTTATAGAATCAGTGGTATCTGCATCAGTTTAATAACACCCAGCACTATAAAATAATGTTTTTAATTTTAAATGTACCTTGGTGTCCTTCACTAAGGTCTGTACTTTGGAAAATGTCCATCACAGCCTTTGTCTGTGCCTATCCCTGGTAGTGACACTGACACATGGGTATAGCCAGACAAGGGCTGGTTATAGGATCAGTGGTATCTGCATCAATATAATAACACCCAGCACTATATAATGACACAGTAGTGACACTGGCACATGGGTATAGCCAGAGGAGGGCTGGTTATAGGATCAGTGGTATCTGCATCTGTATAATAACACCCAGCACTATATAATGACACAGTAGTGACACTGGCACATGGGTATAGCCAGAGGAGGGCTGGTTATAGAATCAGTGGTATCTGCATCAGTATAATAACACCCAGCACTATATAATGACACAGTAGTGACACTGGCTCATGGGTATAGCCAGAGGAGGGCTGGTTATAGGATCAGTGGTATCTGCATCAGTATAATAACACCCAGCACTATATAATGACACAGTAGTGACACTGGCACATGGGTATAGCCAGAGGAGGGCTGGTTATAGAATCAGTGGTATCTGCATCAGTATAATAACACCCAGCACTATATAATGACACCGTAGTGACACTGGCACATGGGTATAGCCAGAGGAGGGCTGGTTATAGGATCAGTGCTATCTGCATCAGTATAATAACACCCAGCAGTATATAATGGCACAGTAGTGACACTGGCACATGGGTATAGCCAGAGGAGGGCTGGTTATAGGATCAGTGGTATCTGCATCAGTATAATAACACCCAGCACTATATAATGACACAGTAGTGACACTGGCACATGGGTATAGCCAGAGAAGGGCTGGTTATAGGATCAGTGGTATCTGCATCAGTATAATAACACCAAGCGCTATATAATGACACAATAGTGACACTGGCACATGGGTATAGCCAGAGGAGGGCTGGTTATAGAATCAGTGGTATCTGCATCAGTATAATAACACCCAGCGCTATATAATGACACAGTAGTGACACTGGCACATGGGTATAGCCAGAGGAGGGCTGGTTATAGGATCAGTGGTATCTGCATCAGTATAATAACACCAAGCACTATATAATGACACAGTAGTGACACTGGCACATGTGTATAGCCAGAGGAGGGCTGGTTATAGGATCAGTGGTATCTGCATCAGTATAATAACACCCAGCGCTATATAATGACACAGTAGTGACACTGGCACATGGGTATAGCCAGAGGAGGGCTGGTTATAGAATCAGTGGTATCTGCATCAGTATAATAACACAGTAGTGACACTGGCTCATGGGTATAGCCAGAGGAGGGCTGGTTATAGAATCAGTGGTATATGCATCAGTATAATAACACCAAGCACTATATAATGACACAGTAGTGACACTGGCACATGGGTATAGCCAGAGGAGGGCTGGTTATAGGATCAGTGGTATCTGCATCAGTATAATAACACCCAGCACTATATAATGACACAGTAGTGACACTGGCACATGGTTATAGCCAGAGGAGGGCTGGTTATAGGATCAGTGGTATCTGCATCAGTATAATAACACCCAGCACTATATAATGACACAGTAGTGACACTGTCTCATGGGTATAGCCAGAGGAGGGCTGGTTATAGAATCAGTGGTATATGCATCAGTATAATAACACCAAGCACTATATAATGACACAGTAGTGACACTGGCACATGGGTATAGCCAGAGGAGGGCTGGTTATAGGATCAGTGGTATCTGCATCAGTATAATAACACCAAGCACTATATAATGACACAGTAGTGACACTGGCACATGGGTATAGCCAGAGGAGGGCTGGTTATAGAATCAGTGGTATCTGCATCAGTTTAATAACACCCAGCACTATAAAATAATGTTTTTAATTTTAAATGTACCTTGGTGTCCTTCACTAAGGTCTGTACTTTGGAAAATGTCCATCACAGCCTTTGTCTGTGCCTATCCCTGGTAGTGACACTGGCACATGGGTATAGCCAGAGGAGGGCTGGTTATAGGATCAGTGCTATCTGCATCAGTATAATAACACCAAGCACTATATAATGACACAGTAGTGACACTGGCACATGGGTATAGCCAGAGGACGGCTGGTTATAGGATCAGTGGTATCTGCATCAGTATAATAACACCCAGCAGTATATAATGGCACAGTAGTGACACTGGCACATGGGTATAGCCAGAGGAGGGCTGGTTATAGAATCAGTGGTATCTGCATCAGTATAATAACACCCAACACTATATAATGACACAGTAGTGTCACTGACACATGGGTATAGCCAGAGGAGGGCTGGTTATAGGGTCAGTGGTATCTGCATCAGTATAATAACACCCAGCACTATACAAAGACACAGTAGTGACACTGGCACATGGGTATAGCCAGAGGAGGGCTGGTTATAGGATCAGTGGTATCTGCATCAGTATAATAACACCCAGCACTATATAATGACACAGTAGTTACAGTGGCACATGGGTATAGCCAGAGGAGGGCTGGTTATAGGATCAGTGGTATCTGCATCAGTATAATAACACCCAGCACTATATAATGACACAGTAGTGTCACTGACACATGGGTATAGCCAGAGGAGGGCTGGTTATAGGGTCAGTGGTATCTGCATCAGTATAATAACACCCAGCACTATATAATGACACAGTAGTGTCACTGACACATGGGTATAGCCAGAGGAGGGCTGGTTATAGGGTCAGTGGTATCTGCATCAGTATAATAACACCCAGCACTATATAATGACACAGTAGTGACACTGGCACATGGGTATAGCCAGAGGAGGGCTAGTTATAGGATCAGTGGTATCTGCATCATTATAATAACACCAAGCACTATACAAAGACACAGTAGTGACACTGGCTCATGGGTATAGCCAGAGGAGGGCTGGTTATAGGATCAGTGGTATCTGCATCAGTATAATAACACCCAGCGCTATATAATGACACAGTAGTGACACTGGCACATGCGTATAGCCAGAGGAGGGGTGGTTATAAGATCAGTGGTATCTGCATCAGTATAATAACACCCAGCACTATATAATGACACAGTAGTGACACTGGCACATGGGTATAGCCAGAAGAGGGCTGGTTATAGGGTCAGTGGTATCTGCATCAGTATAATAACACCCAGCTCTATACAAAGACACAGTAGTGACACTGGCACATGTGTATAGCCAGAGGAGGGCTGGTTATAGGATCAGTGGTATCTGCATCAGTATAATAACACCCAGCACTATATAATGACACAGTAGTGACACTGGCACATGGGTATAGCCAGAGGAGGGCTGGTTATAGGATCAGTGATATCTGCATCAGTATAATAACACCCAGCGCTATATAATGACACAGTAGTGACACTGGCACATGCGTATAGCCAGAGGAGGGGTGGTTATAAGATCAGTGGTATCTGCATCAGTATAATAACACCCAGCGCTATATAATGACACAGTAGTGACACTGGCACATGGGTATAGCCAGAGGAGGGGTGGTTATAAGATCAGTGGTATCTGCATCAGTATAATAACACCCAGCACTATATAATGATACAGTAGTGACACTGGCACATGGGTATAGCCAGAGGAGGGCTGGTTATAGGATCAGTGGTATCTGCATCAGTATATTAACACCAAGCACTATATAATGACACAGTAGTGACACTGGCACATGGGTATAGCCAGAGGAGGGCTGGTTATAGGATCAGTAGTATCTGCATGAGTATAATATAACACCAAGCACTATAAAATAATGTTTTTAATTTCAAATGTACCTTGGTGTCCTTCACTAAGGTCTGTGCTTTGTAAAATGTCTGCCACAGCCTTTGTATGTGCCTATCCCTGTAAATGAGACATACTATCTATAGGTCATTTTCAATAATTCCCTCACTGAGGTGCCTAAAAAAAGCAGAATTTAGAGCTAAATAAACACGGACAGGAACTTCTAGTGAATAAACCTAAAAAGACAGAAAACCATGTCAGATTTATTATAACATATAACCCAAATTCTAGAGAAATAGTAGAAATCATGAATGGAAATTGGCACACACTAAAATCGGACCCAATAAAAAGTACAAGTGGGTTATAGAAGAGCCAAACATGTAAAAGACATGGTAAGCCCAAGTCACTTCAAAGAGCAAAAAACTAGAAGTGCCCTAACCCATGGATCCTTCCAAGGTGGGACATGCAGTACATGGTTAATACCAAAGACATTGACAGATTTGGCAAATGCCATAAAATCAATGCACACATAGACTGTCATACAGAAGGAGTCATCTATGCTCTAAAATGCAATTGCGAGAAAACCTATGTAGGTATGACAACAAGGAAAATCAGGTTGAGGCTTCAGGAACATTTTACGAAACATCAAAAATACAGAAAAAGACCTAAAAAATGTTTCAAAGCATTTCATTCTCACCATCAATCAAAGCAATCTGAAGTCAGATGCTTTGGAATCCAGAAAAATTGAACTGTGAATTCGAGGAGGACACTTAGAAAAAAACAAAAAAGCAAATGGACATTTCTAATCAATACTGTTCAACCTTATGGTTTAAACGAACAAAATAATTTTGGTTCATTCTTGTAAACTTTTAGAGGTTAATATCAGGACAATTTAATAAAAAAAAAATTAACAATACACTACTACCAACTAACAGTTATTAATATTTAGCTATACAATTTATAAAAGCAATTATTAAAAACACCATATAAAAGACAAATGAGTATAACTCTATATTCCAACAATAGGACAAGCTGATTTTCTCAAAAAGATCACTAATATCACCACGTAACAAGGCACCTTTATCTTAAAAAATTAAAAAAGAAACAAATATATACAAAACACAACACATCTTTCTAATCTCATTAAAGATAATAATCACAATAGTATACACTTCACAAAATAATGGTTTGAATCCAATACTTAAGATTTCTGTGAGTTACTTATACTACAAATCAAAGAACCCAATTACCACTCAAATTTTATAAAACACTTAAACTTTCACACCTTCACATTAATATGCTTTACTGTCAAATTTCTGAGCACTTTTTAATCATATACAATTTGTTTAACATTGTTGGAAAAATTTTATGCTTCAACTTTATATGATAATTTAAATCAATATCACTAATTAAAATCTCAACTACTTTCCCCAAAAAAGATATTTATAACAAACTCTAATATGAATAAAAGAGAACATAGCTAACTATTGAAAACGACTTATGGAGTATACTCATCACAATAAATACATATATCACACAAAGTCAATAACGTTGCTTCAAAAATTAATATCAGACAACTTTCACTCTCATTTTCATTCAGTAAATCCCATAGGTAAAGTGTGTGTCAATATTCATGCGCAATCAATAACAACACAAGTCAACACTTGGATACCTATATATTTATTTTAAGCCATAAGATTCCATTGATTTAGGTCTGATAAAGAATCAGAACGTTGTGGTGGTGACGTCATATTTGGAGGAAGGACGAAGATCAAAACGTCATAATTAGAGGCCGATTCCGTACCGCCCGTAATACCCTTTGAGAAAGCCGTTCACACAGCGAAACGTGTTAGGGACATGAGTTTAATTCTCGGGTAGTAGTTCTCTTATAAAAGTGAACACGGATATCTTACATACTAATTCAGTCCAAAGCCTACAATCATGAATTCATTACTCTAGCTCAGTAGTTACTTATTTGATGCTATTTGGCAGCTAAAGCAAGGAAAGCAATACTGCAAACCACAAGCCTGCTGTTGCTCTCTAACTAACCTGATTACATACAGCCAATAGGCAGGCAGAGTACAACCATTAAAGGGACAGTCTACACCAGAATTTGTATTGTTTAAAAAGATAGATAATCCATCTTTTTCCCATTCCCCAGTTTTGCAAAACCAACACTGCTATATTAATACACGTTTTACCTCTGTGATTACCTTGTATCTAAGCCTTTGCAGACTGCCCCCTTATCTTAGTGCTTTTGACAGAAATGCAGTTTAGCCAATCAGTGCAGACTCCTAAATAACTCCATGGGACTGTGCACAATGGTATCTATATGACACACACAAACTAGTACTGTCTGTGAGAAATCATTTTGAGCCTACCTAGGTTTTCCTTTTCAAAAATACCACCAAGTGAACAAAGCAAATTTGATGATAAAAGTAAATTGGAAAGTTGTTTAAAATTGCATGCCCTATCTGAATCATGAAAGTTTAATCTTGACTAAACTGTCCCTTTAACTGCATTTTAGTTAACAGCAATGCTAACTCTTTCATAGCAATTTTATCAATACTGGAAAGCTTGTTATTTCTTTTACAGACAAACACATATTAATTAATCTTTCCAGGCTACGCTCAAATTGCTACACGCAAGCATTACACATTTTTTCAGTTATAAAACTTGATAACTCCTGTTGTAAGCCATAAGACTGCAATTTATTTCTTATTAACAACAACAAATAATATCAGGTTTTCTCTATCACTTAAATGTTAGATATTTGATATTTGTCAGGATCTCTTGAATAATCTGATTATGTATTTATCAAGCAGACTGAGTACTGACACAGTGAATATTTCTTTTACTGACGAATTATGCTATTATCCAACCCCTATTGTTGTAACGTTCTCACGTTGCATTCATTATATAACAGATTAATATACACAACATATGTTTACTCTTTTTAAAAAAAAAAGGAAAGATATTGAACTTTTTATTTGGATATCAATCACATCTTCTCTCCTTATTAATAGTGGCATATAAGCACTTATCCATTATATATGTGAATCCAAGCAATATGCTGAGTTATACACAAGTGTGTGTTTTTTTATCGTTTTTCCCTTATATTTTAGGTTAAAGGGACACTGAACCCAAATTTTTTTCTTTCGCGATTCAGATAGAGCATGCAATTTTAAGCAACTTTCTAATTTACTCCTATTATCAAATTTTCTTCATTCTCTTGGTATATTTATTTGAAAAGCAAGAATGTAAGTTTAGATGCCGGCCCATTTTTGGTGAACAACCTGGGTTGTTCTTGTTGATTGGTGGATTGATTTAACCCACCAATAAACAAGTGCTGAGCCAAAAAAATAAGTTAGATGCAAATAAAGATATCAAGAGAACGAAGAAAAATTGATAATAGGAGTAAATTAGAAAGTTGCTTAAAATTGCATGCTCTATCTGAATCACGAAAGAAAAAATTTGGGTTCAGTGTCCCTTTAACTCATTAAAAGTTATGTTTTAACATTGGATCTTTCCCTTTCTCTGTCGATAGGAATTATCTGTTGCTTTTATCAAAACAATTAATATAATAATTAGACATTACATGAATCTAGAGTGCTACACGTGTATTCTCTTGTAGTGGGTTTTTACCCATTCTGTTCTCAAATTTGAATCCAATACACAGCACCACTACTCTTTATAGCTTATTCTCTAAATAGAATAATAGCCATATTAAGAGATAAACAGAGTCTTTATACAGATCAAGTAGTGTCATTGGTTTCTCTTCCACTGAATAAAATGCCTTAAACAAAGGTTTATGGACATACACAATAATGTCTAGAATGGACCAGATTAGTGGTTATCAGATGCAGTTATTAACTGGAAAGGGTAATTTGTTAATTATGACTATGATTCCCATAAATGTATTTGTCATGAGAATATCAATAATTCCATTGTCTTTCTTGCATATGTTTGTAATCATTTGTGGCTTTTCAATAAATAGTACATTTTAAAAAAAGAATGCTATTCCAAAATAGTAAATTTGATAAATTAACATAGCTCTTCAAGATTAGATATATACACAATACTAGATTCTATATATATATATATATATATATATATATATATATATATATATATATATATATATATAGAGAGAGAGAGAGAGAGAGAGAGAGAGAGAGAGAGAGAGAGAGAGAGAGAGAGAGAGAGAGGCAGAGAGAGACAGAGAGAGAGACATATGTCATATACAAAAATAAACCTAAATGAGCAATTTCCAATACATTTTATGCTCTGTAGCTGGTATATCAAGTCATTGGAAACGATTTAAAGGGGAATCAATTTTACAATTCAATGTCCCTTTAACACACATTGATGCATTTTGTAGATTTTTTTTTGGTAGAAGGGTGGCTGGTCTGTAGAGGGTGCTGTGGACATTTTAAAGCATTGAAGAACTGATGCTTCATTCTGGATAGATAATATAATTTTTAAAGTTGTATTGCCAATCTGCTTTACAGATAAACCATTTGTATTTGTTTTAAATAAATATAGTATATAGCGGCAATAAAATTGCTTAGCATAGCAAATACATGAAGAACAAAACTTTTGATTTTGCAAATTTTAAATTGGCATTAATGGGACAGTCTAGTCAAAATTAAACTTTTCATTTTCATTACTCGGAATAGGACATGCAATTTTAAATAACTTTTCAATTCACTTTTATCATCAAATTTGCTTTGTTCTCTTGGTATTCTTTGTAGAAAGCTAAACCTAGGTAGGCTCATGCTAATTTCTAAAACCTTGAAAGCCTCCCTTTATTTCAATGTTTTTGGCAGTTTTTCACAGCTAGAGGGCGTAAGTTCATGGGTGACATACAAATAACATTGTGACCACACCCATTTATTTACAAGTGACAGGGCACTGACTGGCTAAATGCAAGTCTGTCAAAAGAACTGAAATAAGGGGCAGTCTGCAAAGGCTTAGATATAAGGTAATCACAGAGGTAAAAGTATATTAATTAAACAGTGTTGGTTATGCAAACCTGGGGAATGGGTAATAAAGGGATTATCTATCTTTTTAAACAATAACAATTTCTGGAGTAGACTGTCCCTTTAATGGGACATTAAAATCTTTTTTTTGTTTTGTTATATTTGTATAGTTTATATCTGCCCTAAACATTTTTATATCTGCCCTAAAGATAATCCCTTTATAACCCATTCCCTAGTTTTGCATAACCAACACTGTTATATTAATAAACTTTTTACATCTGTGATTACCTTGTATCTAAGCCTTTGCAGACTGCCCCCTTATTTCAGTTCTTTTGACAGACTTGCATTTTAGCCAATCAGTGCTCACTCCTAGGTGACTCCACGGGTGTGAGCACGGTGTTATCTATATGGCAAACATGAAGTAACTTCCCTCTAGTGGTCAAGATGCATTCAGATAAGAGGCCTTCAAGGTCTAAGAAATTAGCATATAAGGCTACCTTATAGTGATAAAAGTACATTGAGAGTTAATTAAAATTACATACCCTATCTGAATCATGAAAGTTTCTTTTCGACTAGACTGTCCCTTTAAGTGATTGTTATGTTTTTTTAACTTAAAAATTGATTGAGAAGGTAGCGTTTTTATTTTTGTTTTACCCTTCTGCAAAACCAATGTTACATTATCAGACTTTTCAGGGGAACTTGTTAATAAGTGGAAAAGTGTTCTCTGGCGGTTTATCACATCCTTTTAGCCAAGGATAAGTGAAAAATACCCCTAAAAATGTCATTAAAGGGACAGTTTACATTTAAAATATTTTATTTTTTTAATCCAACATTCCTAACTAATATGCTCCATCTGGATAATTTTCACAATTATAGTGTATTTTTTAATATTCTTACTAGTTTCAGTCCGTTTGAATTTTATCAGAGAAGCCCCAGTTTCTTAGAATGAAAACATTTGTTGCAACTCACAACGCCATGCTCAGTCCCTGTGCATTGTGCACGGTCCAGGGAAAGGGACGGAGCGATGACGTCAACGCTAGACAAGAAACCCAAATTTATTCTGTTATAATTTAGAAAGAGAATGCAATTTCAAACAACTTCCTAATATACTTCTATTATCTAATTTGCTTCATTCTCTTGATATTCTTTGCTGAACAGCATATCTAGATAGGCTCTGTAGCTGCTGATTGGTGGCTGCACATAGATGCCTCATGTGATTGGCTCACCCATGTGCATTGCTATTTCTTTAACAAAGGATATCTAAAAAATAAAACAGATTAGATAATAGAAGTAAATTGGAATGTTGTTTAAAATTGCATAATCTATCTGAATCATGAAAGAAACATTTTGGGTTTAGTGTCCTTTTAATAGAAGCCCCTGTACTTGTAATGTACTTAACCTGTAATGATGATTATTATCATATACAGGTATCTATCTAGCGCTTCACCCACGTTTTTCTATCTGTGATTATTATCATATGCAGCTTGTGTTTCAGAGTAGATTGTGCATGTTTTGAACGGCACAAACTAGCGAGATTAGCATCTGCTCTTTATGCTTCTAGGCATTCGCAGGAGTTTACCATATTGAATCCGATTGGGGGGGGGGAGCGTGTCCGCATAGGATCTTTGCACAGCCCTTTTCTGTGGGCGTCTTAGCGTTGCACGACTGACACACTAGTTTTATGTAAGAAAACAAATGTACTATTTTTTTAGAATTATTAGCTATATGAACTTGCTGTATACTGCAACTACACTGGCCCTTTCAGGATTCAGATAGAGCATGACATTTTAAGCAACTTTCTAATTTACTCCTAATTATCAATTTTTCTTTGTTCTCTTGCTATCATTATTTTAAAGCAGGAATGTAAATCTTAGCAGCCAGCCCATTTTAGATTCAGCACCATGGATAGCGCTTGCTTATTGGAGGCTTACATTTACCCACCAATAAGCAAGCATAACCCAGGTTCCCAACCAAAAATGGGCTGGCTCCTATGCATCACATTCCTGCTTTTTAAATAAAGATAGCAAGAAAATGAAGAAAAATTGATAATAGGAGTAAATTAGAAAGTTACTTAAAATTGCGTGCTCTATCTGAATCATGAAATAAAAAAAAATGGGTTTAGTGTCCCTTTATGTATCAAGAAATTGGATTGTTTTCAGCCAAACATTGCTACAGATAAACAGTGAAAATGGCTTTCTGTGATTCCATCAAAATATAAAATGGCTCGCAGGCAACCGCTAACACCTGGATAATTACCAAAAGACAGATTATAATCAACCCAAAAATGTGTTAGGAATATCTAAGTAACAGCAATGAAACACACAAGGCCGTTATAATGAGTTACTTTGGGTATCACGTTCTTATTTCCCTTTGGCTGGTTATTTTGTTCTGTTGTTATGCTGTGTGTAACTCCAGTAAAAGCTCATCTTTCATGTAGGCATTTTTTGGTTTTCTCCGAACAAAAATAGAAAACACAGATTTTTCACATTCATAATTTGGATTGGGGATAACCAGCTAAAGCGCAATCGCTTGTAATGAATTGGAACGGTGTCAGTAAGAAATACAGGTATACCCGCTCATACAGCGGGTTAGGGACCGGAGCCCTGCTGTAAAGTGAAAACCGCCTTAAAGTGAAACAACTTTTTATTCACTTGCCAGTGTGTTTAAAGACTTTAAAAAATGTTTGAACTAACATATATTAGGGGTGCAGTAGTGCTAAGTTTAGTATAACACTCGCACAGCACAGTATTCAATTAGGATTGAATAAATACTGTACCTGTAAAATAGTGACAATTACTGTAGTACAATTTGCCAGAGTATAGCACTGAGACACAGATTGCACTGTAATGCTGAAAACAGAGTGAACTAAGCATAACAAAATGGTGGGGAGACTAAATACACACAGAGAGAAATGCACTCACAGGAACGAACAACACTGGTCTAAAAGAGGCTGCTTCCGGGTGGTAAATCGCCATAGAACAAGCCACTGAGCTGTTGTTCGTTCCTGGTAGAGCGCTTCTCTCTTTGTATGCAAATTATTATGACCCTGGGGAAGTCTCCCTATGGGTGATGGGGGAAACCAGACGTGGGCTCCTTGCCCAGTGTGCTTAGAGGAATGTGGCTGCACCTCACTGACGAGGCCCATAGGAGGCCGAAACGATCGTCTGGGGTTGTCATGTTCCTTGTTCAGAGGAGAATTGCCTGGTATTTCGGGGCTGGACTGACCTTACTTGGCAGGATCAGACTGATATACTTCAGGAAAGTTTTCTTCTGTGAAAAGCACACTGGTCTAAAAGAGGCTGCTTCCGGGTGGTAAATCGCCATAGAACAAGCCACTGAGCTGTTGTTCGTTCCTGGTAGAGCGCTTCTCTCTTTGTATGCAAATTATTATAACCCTGGGGAAGTCTCCCTATGGGTGATGGGGGAAACCAGACGTGGACTCCTTTCCCAGTGTGCTTAGAGGAATTTGGCTGCACCTCACTGACGAGGCCCATAGGAGGCCGAAACGATAGTCTGGGGTTGTCATGTTCCTTGTTCAGAGGAGAATTGCCTGGTATTTCGGGGCTGGACTGACCTTACTTGGCAGGATCAGACTGATATACTTCAGGAAAGTTTTCTTCTGTGAAAAGCACACTGGTCTAAAAGAGGCTGCTTCCGGGTGGTAAATCGCCATAGAACAAGCCACTGAGCTGTTGTTCGTTCCTGGTAGAGCGCTTCTCTCTTTGAATGCATAACAAAATGGTGCCAGTCACTTTTCTTGCAATCTCACAATGATTACAGCACTGTTTCAAAATTCTTGGAGGCTGCTCCACAGAGCGCTGTATTAGCGAATCGCTGTAAAGTGAAGCGCTGTAAAGTGAGGTATACCTGTACAGAAAATCCTCTAGTTGATTTTAATGGTATTGAACAGCTAAATATTGGAAAGGACAACAAAGCATAGAATGTTGTCTTTGTAGTTTGTAAGGCAATGTAAAGTTTTACACAGTAGAACGTTCTCGTTTTGTTTTTCTTGTTTTTTTACACAAAGTAATCACCTGCTGTGTGTTTACCCCCCTGTTCTCTGCATGTCCTGTGCAAATTAAATAGACTTTGCCAAGGACAGGGTGACAGGTCATATTTTACTGTGATTCATAATTTAACAGTTCCTCATACTTAGTTTTTTTTTTAAAATAAACAAACCTTTAAAACATTCAATGTATTGCCTTTCACTTATGTTTCTGAGAGTTGATCATTGCTGTTTTGGAATAGTCAATTTAATGTATGTCCTAGCTTCAAAATCATTTTCTCTAAAGTCTATCCCCTCATAATGTCATAATTAAAAAAATGTCAGCATTAAAACTACTAAATACAGAACACAGCAAAAAAACTATCCCTGTAGTAGATCTTATAGAGATATCCAAACTGTTATATTTTATCAGAGACATTAGAATAAAATTAATAATGACATAAGTCCTTATTGCCTTTAGGTAATGTACTCACATGTCCCAAATTCAGTCATATGAGGCATCACCCTAGGGCGAGAGCGAACTTCCTAGCAGGAATCTGCTGTGTTTTTTTTTTAGACAATTCATGTAAGATAATAAAAGCAAAAACAGGAAAGGTACCAATCGAGACCACCTTTACATTGCTACTGTAAACCTTTTTTTGGCACCACAACAGCTGCTAAATGACTGCAGTTTGTGAAGCTGTCAGATATTTGTTTTACTGTAGCAAAATTACAACAGTGGAACGTTGTTTTCAGCTCAAAAAAAATGATACATTTCCCTTGGTTTACATTGAACCCATGTTAAAGGGATAGTAAACCCCAAAATTTTATTTTATGATTTAGATGGAACATACAGTTTTAAACAACTTTCCAATTTACTTCTATTATCAAATTTGCTTCATTCTTTTGTTATCCATTGCTGAAGGGACAGCATCACACTACTTGCTGCTAGCTGAACACAACTAGTCAGCCAATCACAAGAGACAAATGTGTGCAGGCACCAATTAGCAGCAGCTCCCACTAGTGTATGATATGTGCGTATTCATTTTTAACAAGGGGGATACTAAGAGAACGAAGCACATTTGAAAACAAAAGTGAATTTAAAAGTGTCTTAAAATGACCTGCTCTATCTGAATCATGCAAGTTTAATTTTCACTTTCCCTTCTACTAGAGGAGAGAATGCCCTTTACAATAAGTATTAGCAAATGGGAAACACTATAAAAACATGTAAAACATCCAGGTATTTAATAAAATCGTGTTCTGTTTAAGAATTCTGTTTATATATATGTATAATGTGTGTGTGTGTGTGTGTATATATATATATATATATATATATATATGTGTGTCTGTGTGTCGTGTATATATGTGTGTGTATATATGTGCGTGTTTGTATATATATATATATGTGTGTGTGCGCATGTATATAAATATATATATGTGTGTGTATATATATATATGTGTGTGTGTGCGCATGTATATATATATATATATATATATATATATACTGTATATATATATATATATATATATATATATGTATGTGTGTATGGGTGTATTTGTGTGTATATACATGTGTGTGTATGTATATATAAGTGGGAAGAGAAAAGGTATTAAAACCTGAAATATTGTATTTTGTAATAAAGAATTCATAATTACATAAATTAAGTTTTTTTTTTACAAAACATAAGAACAATATATGAACTAAACATAAGGCATAGATGTAAATAAAGTAGTATAATAAATATTTATATATATATTTGGGTGTCTATTGCAGCTGAGTTGCAGCTGAGTTGATCGTAGGTGAATGTTTTCAAATTTTGAAAAATGATAGGGGTTAATAACTTTATTTTAGAGGGCGACGGTATAGGGGGGGCAGGATAGGGGTTACTAGGTATAATGTAGGTTGCGGCGGTGTCCGTGAGCGGCGGTTTAGGGGTTAATACATTTATAAGTGTTGCGGCGGGGTCTAGGAGCGGCGGTTTAGGGGTTAGTAACTTTATTTAGTTGCGGGGGGCTCCAGGGGCGCCGGTATAGGTGGTAGAACAGTGTAGTTTAGTGTGGGTGCTTAGTGACAGGCTAGCAATAAAGCTGTCAAAAAGCCGAAGAGCAGCGAGATAGGATGAGTGATAACTCTCACAGTCCGCTGCTCATCGCCCCGTACTTGGTGCGCGGCTTTTTGACAGATTTATTGATAGGCGTATTTTTTCAGGTCCGCGGCGGCGAAGGTAGGCGAGCTTAGGCGGGCGTATTGGGCCGGCGAAGGCAGGAAAGTTGACACAATGATAACTACCCCCCTTTACCTCTGTAATTACCTTGTATCTAAGCTTCTGCTGGCTGCCCCCTTATTTCAGTTCTTTTGACAGCCTTGCATTTTAGCCAATGAGTGTTCACTCCTAGGTCTCTTCACGTGCATGAGCTCAATGTTATCTATGTGAAACATATGAACTAATGCCCTCTAGTGGTCAAAATGCATTCAGATCAGAGGCAGTCTTCAAGGTCTAAAAAATTAGCATATGAACCTCCTAGGTTTAGCTTTCAACTAAGAACACCAAGAGAACAAAGCAAAATTGGTGATAAAAGTAAATTGGGAAGTTGTTTAAAATTACATTCCCTATTTAAATCATGAAAGTTTTTTTTGGACTTGACTGTCCCTTTAACACCTGACAAAAAATTTCTGTGCACTTGTAAAACAGAATGAGGAAGTATATAAAGCTGCAGCAAAAAATAAAGTTGTTTATGCCATCTTAATTTAATAGGGCTGTGCGTCTCCATATAAATGTTAGCAGTTAGACCGCTTAGTTAGCTGCCGAATGCAAAAGAAGGGCAACGCTCGTGGCCTTTGGCTCTTTTTAGAGATGGATTCCTTCTCATGAAGTGCAGATCTTAGTGTGTTGTACTTTCACAAGAATAAATCCAGCTCTGAAAATTGCTATTAATGTTGTGGCGAAAGGTATGAATGCTCATGAGTATAATTTTGTGTTAGCAAAATCTCTGTTGTTTGGCAGCAGCAGAAATGATAAGATAACGAACTGCAAATGAGGGACATATATGTGGCAGGGTTAGATTTGTGAAGGCTGCCATGTGCTCTTTTAGTTTAAAGGACTGGATCATTCACAATTTTCAAACTTAAATTGAAGAAAAGGGGACACAATAAATAAATAATGAAAATATATTACAAAGCTGTTTTACTATATTTAAAGGGACAGTCAACACCAGAATTTTTGTTGTTTTAAAAGAGAGATAATCCCTTTATTACCCATTCCCCAGTTTTGCATAACCAACACTGTTAGTATCTAAGCCTCTTCTGACAGCCCCCTGATCACATGACTTTTTATTTATTATCTATTGACTTTCATTTTAGCCAATTAGTGCAGTGTCTGCCACAAGCCACGGGCGTGATCACAATGTTATCTATATGACTCACATGAACTAGCTCTCCCCTGTTGTGAAAAGCAAATAAAAAAGCATGTGATAAGAGGCGGCCTTCAAGGGCTTAGAAATTATCATATGAGCCTTCCCAGGTTTAGCTTTCAACTAAGAATACCAAAGGAACAAAGCAAAATTGGTGATAAAAGTAAAATGGAAAGTTGTTTAAAATTACATGCCCTATTTGAGATTTGAAAGGTTATTTTTGGACTTGACTGTCCCTTTAATTCCACATTTTATTTTACAATCTCATTGTACTTACTGTCCCTTTACAATTAAAGGGACATTAGACCCCAACATTTTCTTTCATTATTCAGATAGAGAATACAATTTTTAAAAAGTTTCCAATTTACTTCTATTATAAAATTTGTTTCATTCTCATGTTAGTCTTTGTTGAAGAGATACCTAGGTAGGTAGCGTGCACATGCCTGAAGCACTACACGACAGGTAATAGTGCTGCCATCTAGTGCTCCTGCTAATGTATAACATTGTTGCAAAACTGCTGCTATATAGTGCTGCAGGCACGTGCATGCTCTTGAGCTTACATTTCTGCTTTTCAAATAAGGATAACAAGAAAACTAAGAAAATTTGATAATAGAAAAAAAATAGAAAGTTGTTTAAAATGTTATGTTCTATCTAAATCATGAAAGAAAAAAATTGGGTTTTGTGTCCCTTTAACTTCTCCATCAGAACTATTGAGGTAAAAATTCATCTAAGTAACCATAGTTTCTGAATGGCAATGTGCTAGTACAAGATGGAGATGCATCTTGGGTACAGATTTTTCAGAGGTTCCATCAGATCACTGCTTCTTAACCCATTTCACCACCTGTTATTTGGCGGTTCTTAATCCCCCCAGACTTTTCCGACCAGTGAGATTGACAGCCCCTGCTCGTTCACGAGATTGACAGCCCCTGTGCTCAAGCAGGGGGAGGCGTTGCACACTAGCTGTAGATGTATAAATGCGGGAACGCAATGCCGGGCGGACGGGGCAATGTTGTATAACCCTGTCTACTGAACTTTGTTAAATCTGGCCTATAATCCACCCTTCCCATGGAAACTCCAGTACCCTGGTCACTCTGCTACAGAAGATTTTTCACCAAGAAGTGATTTTCAAAACTAGCTTGGTTATGCTGACCATACCACCTTATTGGCCAGGGGTCAGCAACTTTGGCACCCTAGATATTTTGGAACTACATTTCCCATGATGCTGAGACACTCTTTAAAGTGAAAGTAAATCCTAGCAATTGAAACAAATAAAGGGCACTTTATAAGATACTTCATGCATTAAGCTCCTTTATTTGATTCAATCGATCGCCGTTCTTAGCTCCTACAGCAGCCCACAGCTAAAAAAATGTTGGCTAAGATGTGACGTTTTCACCTCTTAGCCAATAGCCGTGCGGTAAATCCGGCTTGGCGCCCATGGGAGCCAGATTTACCTCATGGCTATTGGCTAAGAGGTGAAAAAAATGTTTTAACCATGCGCTGCTGTAGGAGCTAAGAGCAGCGATCGGTTGAATCAAATAAAGGAGCTTTCTACATGACGTATCTTATACTTCATGAATGAAAGTGCCCTTTTATTTGTTTCAAGAGTAAATCCTAGTGTTTGTAAAACGCTAGGATTTACTTTCACTTTAAGCTGTCTGAGCATCATGGGAAATGTAGTTCCAAAACATCTGTGGTGCCAAGGTTGCTGACCCCTGTTATAGGCATTTGATCGACCAATTGCCTAGCTAGGGGACAAGTCTAGGGGGTAGATTTATCAATGTGCGGGCGGACATGATCCCCTACAGCAGGTGGTGTCAATTAACCCGATCTTATCCGATCAGGCTGATTGCTATCCGCAACCTCAGAGGTGGCGGACGAGTTAAGGCGCAGCGGTTTTAAGACTTCTTAACAGTGCTTCTTAACTTACATTTCCGGCGAGCCGGAAAGTGCGGGGCTAGATAGCAGTATCCGCTGCTTGGTAAATCTACCCCTTGAACTTCACCCACTGTGGTCACAATCTCAAAATGTGAAATGTTGAAATTACTGCTAGTAAATAGATGACCCTATACCTGTATGGTAAAATTATTTGCACTTCTTAAAATTCTAAATAATAAAAAGTTATTTTAAATACAATTTAGTAAATATATAGCAGCACTTTATATATGATACAAATGAAAAGCAAACACAATGTTCTCTACAGCCAGTAAGCTAGACTCTGTTAAAGAGAATCCCAAGTGTCATTGTCCCTGTGATGAGATTTAAATTACGTGCTAGAAATACTGCATCAGTTTTATTAAACTGCCCTTTGTTTTCGTTATTGTATTTGGCTCAGTTTTATAACTCGTGAGCTACATGAAATAGTTTACAGTTTCCCTTTAAATGACAGCTCAGCCTGCTAACGTCATTACAATAAACCTGCGAGAATATAACCTTCAGCGCGCTAAATATTCTTTCTGATTACCTTGGACGTGTAATCTACAAACGTTCTGATGACTAAAATTGCCAGAGTCTGTTTAAAGCCAAGGCCACATAGATAGCTACAAGCCAGAGAAACTTCAATATATTGATGGAGCTTTAGTAGAGTCTATGCAGAGTAACACAATAATCTATCCATGAAAAAGATTCTTGTCATGAAATAGCTTCTAGCACTACACAAGATCACTGGCTGTGAGATTGTGATGTAGATGGATACTTAGACATAATTGGTAAATTGCTACAGATTACACTTCTAACAGGTGTTAACCCTTTGGTTACTGATTGAGGAGTTGTGATAAAATAATTGCAAGCATATACTTTTGGGAGTGCATAGTATTTTCTTAATCATTTGTTGCATGGAATTCAAAATAATATTATTTATTAAAGGCACAGTCTACTCTAAAATTGTTCTTGTTTAAAAAGATAGATGATGCCTTTATTACCCATTCCTCAGTTTTGCTTAACCAATACAGTTATATTAATATACTTTTTACCTCTGTGATTATTATTATTATTATCGGTTATTTGTAGAGCGCCAATAGATTCCGCAGCGCTATAAACAAAGGGGGAGTACAACAAAACAATTGTAGGGATCAAATGGGTAGAGGACCCTGCCAAGAGTTGCACTGTTGTAGTCAGCTCTTAAGAAGGTGATCTACAAACAGTTGGACTCTTAGGCTTACATTCTAATGGAGTTCACGGGATAGCGATGGAGGAGAGGAACTGGTATAAAGTAAGGTTAGCATAGGTTGTAAGCATCCCTGAACAGTACAGTCTTTAGGGAGCGCTTGAAGCTTTCAAAACTAGGGGAGAGTCTTGTGGAGCGAGGCAGAGAGTTCCACAAGATGGGAGCCAGTCTGGAGAAGTCCTGTAAATGGGATTGTGATGAGGTGACAAGAGAGGAGGAGAGTAGGAGGTCGTGAGCAGAGCGAAGGTGACGGGAGGGAGAGTATCTGGAGACAAGGTCGGAGATATAGGGGGGAGCAGTGCATTTGAGGGCTTTGTATGTCAGAGTGAGAGTTTTTTGTTTGATCCTAGAGGCAATAGGAAGCCAGTGAAGGGATTGACAGAGAGGTGCAGCAGATGAATAGCGACGTGTAAGGAAGATGAGTCTGGCAGAGGCATTTATTATGGATTGTAAAGGAGCTAGGCGGCAGGTGGGGAGACCAGAGAGGACAGAGTTGCAGTAATCGAGGCGGGAAAGAATGAGAGAGTGGATTAAAATCTTAGTTGTGTCTTGTGTAAGGAAGTGTCTAATTTTCGAGATGTTTTTAAGGTGGAAGCGGCAGGCTTTAGCCAAGGACTGAATGTGAGGAGTGAAGGAAAGATCTGAGTCAAATGTGACTCTGAGACATCGGGTATGCGGGGTAGGGGTAATGATGGAGTTGTCGACAGTTATAGAGAGATTGGAGGTGGAGATTTTGGAAGAAGGGGGGAAAATGAGGAGCTCAGTTTTGGAGAGATTTAGCTTGAGGTAGTGAGAGGACATCCAGTTAGAGATGTGAGAAAGACAGTTAGTGGCACGGGTTAGCAAGGAAGGAGATAGGTCTGGTGCAGAGAAGCAGATTTGGGTGTCATCGGCATACAAATGATATTGGAAACCGTGGGACTTTATTAGGGAACCTAGTGATGACGTGTACCTAAGCTTTTTGTGACAGCCCCCTGATCACATGACTTTTTATTTATTATCTATTGACTTGCATTTTATCCAATTAGTGCAGTGTCTGCCACAAACCATGGGCGTTAGCACAATGTTATGTATATGGCCCACATGAACTAGCAGTCCCCTGTTGTGAAATGCAAATAAAAAAGCATGCGATAAGAGGCGGTCTGTAGTGGCTTAGAAACAGGCAGAAATTTAGAGGTTTAAAGGTTATAAAGTATATTAATATAGCAATGCTGGTTGTGCAAAGATGGGGAATGGGTAGTAAAGGGGTTATCTATATTTTTAAACAATAACAATTCTGGTGTAGACTGTCCCTTTAAGAAAAAAATTCAATTGACTACAAATTTACTTTTTCATCTTGGTCTCTTTTATTGAATATTTCACCTTTCCGTGAGAGGATACTGAGGTAGTCTGAGGAAACATTTATGTGTCGTGTGCACTGTATGCAGTGGCGGTTCTAGACAAATTTTACTGGGGGGGGCCAAGGTGGGGCCAGTGTTTAATCAGGGGGCACATTAAAAAAATGGAAACAAATGATATATATATATATATATATATATATATATATATATATATGTATGTGTATGTGTGTATAAATGTATATTTATAATTTGTGTGTATGTGTGTATATATATATATATATATATATATATATATATATATAGACACATACATACACACATATATATATATATATATATACATACACACACATACACACATGCACACACATATACACACATACATACACACACACATAGAAGCATACATATATACACATACATACATACATACACACAGTAGAAAAAAATAAAATAAAAAAAGAAGACTATGCACTTAACTAGTGCTACATAGTTCAGATAGCACATTCAATGAAAATGGTTTCAAATAATTATTTACATACATTAGAAAAATAAGGAAAACACTCCAGCAGTCATTATAGAGTTGTGGAGGTGAGGGGCTAGAGAGAACGTCTGCAAAACCAACCAGTGACACTTCTGGAACTCTTGTCTGCAGACTGCAGCTGTAAGACGCCCCGCCCTGCCCCCACAACAACCCGGGAACTGTAGCACATCTCTGAAAGGGGAGGGGGCACAAGTTTTACTTTACTTTGTTAACCCCACGCTTTGACTAGACAGTGTTTCAAGGACAGGGAAGCAGATAAATAGCCTTGATCTTGTCCGGTATTTTTCAGTCAGCTCAGGGGGGGCCACAGGGGGGGCCAGGGACATTTTTACAGGGGCACTGGCCCCTGTGGGCCCCTGTGTAGAACCGCCCCTGACTGTATGGCAGCTGTAGATGTTTGTAATAATTGTGTAGATTTAATGCTATAGATCCTTGCATGCTCATGAACTTACATCAGTTTGCTGTCATAGAAAGAAGTTTCAATAGTGGATACAAAGAGAAACTGGAAATTTTACAGTCAAAGGAAAGTTATCTTTTTTTTTTTTTTTTTAATATTGGAAATTGTATCTGAATCATTCATATTTAAAGGGATATGAAACCCAAATTTGTGTTCCACAAGAGCATGCAATTTTAAACAACTTTCTAATTTACTTCTATTATCAATTTTCTTTCATTCTCTTTATATCTTTTGTTGAAAAGCAGGAGAAAGCCCTTATGCTGGGACAAAGCTACACTCATCCATGACAGGTAGCATAAATGTATTCTTAAAGGGACACTGAACCCAATTTTTTTTTCTTTCATGATTCAGATAGAGCATGCAGTTTTAAGCAACTTTCTAATTTACTCCTATTATCAAATTTTCTTCATTCTATTGGTATCTTTATTTGAAAAGCAAGAATGTAAGTTTAGAAGCCGGCCCATTTTTGGTTCACAGCCTGGGTTGTCTTTGCTGATTGGACAGCACCAATAAACAAGTGAACCAAAAATTGTCTGGCTCCTTAGCTTAGATGCCTTCTTTTTCAAATAAAGATAGCAAGAGAACGAAGAAAAATTGATAATAGGAGTAAATTAGAAAGTTTCTTAAAATTGCTGCTCTATCTGAATCATGAAAGAAAAAAATTGGGTTTAGTGTCCCTTTAATGTTACCTGTCAACTGCTTGATCTCTTTAGAGTTTGACGTTGGACTTGATTATCTTCATTTCTATTCATAGCCAGTCTGTCCCTAAGGGGAATGTGATGTAGCCTAACAGTTTGCATCTCTATTGAAACAAAAGCCATAATGATTTCGGGAGAAAACGTTTGATTGGTGGAGAAATAATGGAGCCCTCTAACACTTCAATGAATTTACTATTTACATAGAATGTATATTTTTGAAATAGCTAAATACAAATAAACAGGGGATTTATTTATTTTTATGAATTTCCAAAATTAAATATAATAAAGAAAAACAAAGTTACTACATAGCATTAAGTAAATATTAATTCACCTTTAAAGGGATATGAAACCCAAAAACTTTATTTGGTGATTCAGACAGAGTATTGTATTTTAAAACAATTAACAAATTTGCCTCGTTCCAATGATATTTTGTGTTGAAGAGATACCTAGATTTGCGTGTTTGTGGGTGCGCGATAAATAACCAACCATTACAAGTGTGAATTATGGATGGGATTGTGGGCGTGTCTGGGCAGATGGGTGTGTCTAAGCAGTCAGTGGGCATGTCTGGCGGGTCAGTAAGAGGGGCTAATCCTGTAAATCAAGAAATATGGCTGTCTTGGAGGGACATAGTGACAGGCCCAGAATTATGGACTGTCCCTTTCAAATCTGGATAGTCAGGAGATCTGAAATTCTGTAACTAAGGTTTCCTTCAAAATGTTACAAATTGCATAAACCAGCTATCTGGGACGAGATTACATATATGGCGTAGACTTCATCGCAACTGCTGAAAACCGCGTCACCCGTAATTTCACCCTGCACATCGGGGAATCACATAAACCCCACCGGTAGTCCATAAACTGCCGTAAGTCGGATAAACTAGCAATGTCCAGAAATGTACAGAAATACACATTTCTGGAGTCGCCAGTGACTTACGGCAGTTTAGAAACTAAGAAAAAAAAAGTTAAATTGCCCGTAAAAGTCTAACCCGCCTCCCAAAAATAAACCCGACACATCAAAACCCCTATATCCGCAATCCCCCCACATTGCAACTAATAATAAAAGTATTAACCCCTAATCCGCCAACCCCAACATCGGAAACTACCTAATAAATCTATTAACTCCTAATCGGCCATTTACCCACATCGCAATCTACCTAATAAAAGTATTAACCCCCATTTAATGGGCTTGTAAAAGAGCTGAATGCCCTTTTAAAGGCAGTAAAAGATCTGAATGACATTTTAAGGGCAATGCCCATACAAATGCCCCTTTAGGGGTAATGGGTAGTTTAGGTTTTTTTAGTGTTAGGTTATTTTATTTTGGGGGTTTGGTGGGTGGGGGGGAGTTTACTGTTAGGGGGGACTTAGTATTTTTTTAATGTAAAAGAGCTTTTTAACTTAGGGCAATGCTCTATAAAAGGCCCTTTTAAGGGTTATTGGTAGTTTAGTTTAGATAACGGGGTGTTTTTATTTTGGGGGGCTTTTTTATTTTCATAGGGATTAGGTTTATTTTTTTTTATTTTTGATAATTTGGTTTATTATTTTCTGTAATCTTAGACTTTTTTTTTTTTTTTAAATAATGTTGGGTATTTTATTTTAATTGTAACTTAGTATTTTTTTATTTGATGTAATTGGGGTTAATTTAGGGAGTGTTAGGTTAGGTGACTTAGTAATCAAATGAGTTATTTGCGTTGTGGGGGGTTGGTGGTTTAGGAGTTAATAGATTAATTTGGTTTATTGTGATGTGGGGGGTTGACGGTTTAGGGGTTAATAGGTGATTTGGTCTAATGCGTTGTGGGGGAATGGCGGTTTAGGGGTTAATAGGTTAATTAATTACTTTGCGATGTGGGGGAATGGCAGATTAGGGGTAATACTTTTATTTGTAGATTGCTATTTGGGTGAATGGTGAATTAGGGGTTAATAGTTTTATTAAGTAGTTTGCAATGTGGGGGGATGGCGGATTAGGGGTAATAGGGGGTAATAGTTTTAATAGGTAGATTGCCATGTGGGGGGTTGGCGGATTAAGGGTTAATAGTTTTAATGGTTATTGCAGTGGGGAATGACGGTTATATTGCGTATGCGTTAGGTGTTTCATAATACTTTTGGGCAGTTACGGTGCTTACATACTCAGCGCAAGGCTTGTTGTGCCTGCCTATGTGTGGCGAGGTAAAAATGGAGTAAGATTTCTCCATTTTCGCCGCGCAAGTCCTTGCGCTGAATATGTGATACCGATCTGCAACGCGGTTCTATGTTAGTTTATGGGAGTAAAATTAGCGGGCGACAGGTGAAATATACACGCCACATTTATATGTGGCGCCGTATATGTGATACACATCAGCACTGGACTGTAGTGAAACCTAGTTTTCAACATGGTGACAACCCATGACTAAAGGGAGGTGGGGATAACTTCAATACTATACTTATAAAATGTAGTTAGTCTTTAATGTCCCCTTCAAAAGTTTAAGACCAAAAAAAAAAAAATTAATCTAAGTGTTGATATAGTTGTAAAACAGGAATCATATTTATAAAATAAGTGGTGCTTTGATTGTGTTTGAGAGCTGCTGTGATTTTCCTGTGATGGGAACGAGCTTCGAAGCGCAATTGTTCTGTAACAAATTTATCAGTTGCTGCCTTACAGAGGAATAATCTGCTTTCTACTGATAAGCGTGTCTTGTTGCAATGAGTTTATGACCTTGGCTGTTATAAAATCTTCTGTATTTTTGTTGTGTATTTCTGGCTCTGCCACCCAAGTGCATAAAACGAGAGCAATAAATAACCATGTTCCCCAGCTAATCTATCGTCATTAGTACGGATAAGACATGTGAACGTTGGGCTCCAGTAGCGGTGTAACCTTTTATTGCCAGGAATGCCAGTGACAGCCAGGAGCACTGGAAAGCAGTATCTATAAAGTGCAGAAGATTGGATAGAGAACATAGGGATATGGATGTGTTTAATGCAGTTGTATATAGTTAATTGTTGTGCTGCACTAGACATTAGGAAATCTGCAAACCCAACCAAGAATTTAGCTCATTTTTTGCCTAATATATTTATCTGTTATATGTGCATAGTAAATGTAAGTGTGTTGAAAGGACATCAGATTTGAAAAAGAAGAAAAACTTCCTGATTAACTTTTATTAACAAATCTACTGTTGAACCTTAGTTGTCCCCCACAAAGAGCATACTAAGGTATGCTTAAGAGGGCACACGTGTCTTGAGCACTATATACAGTACATATTGTTGATCCATACATAGTAATAAATAGAAATCTGTACAAAGAAGGGCTACTTAAATGGCGCGTGGTCTATGATGGACCTATGGTTTTTATCTTCCATCAAAATCTGGGCTAGATTACAAGTGGGGGTCAGGGGGTGGAGCTGCACAAGAATTTCGAAGAATTGAATCCAGCGAGTGACTTGTAAGAAGGCCTAAAAATCCAAATTTTTTTACTCAAATTTTTGTTTGAGGAGCAATATAGAAACTGCAATAACTTGCTCACATATTACAAGTAGAAAGTAAATGTGTACCGCTGAGCGCAATCTAAATTTCTTCTTGTCTGGTTAGTGTGGCTGAAGACCTCTTGTAAAGTGTTAGGGCTATAAAAAAGCATTAGACTCATTTATACACTTTATAAGAAAAAATATCAATATAAATATTTCTTTTTATAAGGGACAAGAAGTATATGGCATATGACAAGGTGTTTGAATGGAAAGGGCTATATTGTATATGTGTGTGTGTATAAATATATATATATATATATATATATATATATATATATATATATATATATATATATATATATATATATATATATATATATATATAAAATACCGGTGTGTGTGTGTGTGTGTGTGTGTGTATATATATATATATATATATATATATATATAACCCATTACACAAACAGGAGCCAGCAGGAGTCTGTAAACCCATGTATACATCTGACACTTTAGGGCTTGGTTATTAAAAAATAAGCAAAACTATACATTGTTTTAAAAACACTCACAGATAGGCCATATAAATGGATCATCTACAAAACATTTATGCAAAGAAAGATCTAATGTACAATGCCCTTTTAATTTTATTGAAATATGTTAACCACTTAACGACCACCGGCGTACCCTGTACAAAAGCGATCTTTCACATAGCCCAAATACATGCGCATGGCATGGAAGTGAAGCATGCAGTATGAACACAGCTGTATTGCTGCGCTAGTAAAACCTTTACGGCAGCGAAAGTATAGGTTACATCAGACGTTAAGGGGTTAATAAAGGGAAGCCTATTGCAATAAAAAAAAATAAAGACAAAACAATAGATTAAAAAAACCTTGACCCTACTGGTACTGACTTTTATATACATGGAGCTCCTCTCCATGTTTAGGATTCCATTTATTAATTAAGCAGGGGAAGTGGCTTTTGAGCTGTTGCGGGGCAGCATGAGGCTGAGATAAATCACCCTAAACTCATTCATTCAGAGTGAATGACAGGCACATCTCTCGCACAATTGGTCAGGGGAGGGACTTGTAAGAAGGCTTAAAAATCCAGAATTTTTTAACTCAAATTTTTGTTTTAAGAGGAGCAAAAGATCCAATTGTGTTTTGGTTGTCTTCAAAAAATTGTGCTAAATACTTTAAACCCTTCCTAAGCCAATCCGTAAAAATTGTGTTATTTAAAGGGATAATAAACCCAAATTTTTTATTTTCTGATTCATATAGAGCATGCAATTTTAAGCAACTTTCTAATTTATTCCTATTATCAATTTTTCTTTGTTCTCTTGCTATCTTTATTTGAAAAAGCAGGGGGAAAAGCCTAGGAGCCGGCTCATTTTTGGTTCAGCACCCTGGATAATGTTTGCTGATTGGTGGCTACATATAGAGCCATGAAAGAAAAACATTTAGCTTAGTATCCCTTTAAAGGGACAGTCTATCACATTAAATATACCTTTTCAAATATTTAATTGCATATGGAATTTTATCAGAACAGGATAATTTTATTTCAGATTTAGAAACAGTATTTCTCCATTCACATGCACACTGATCAAACAATCAGATGTTACCAGAATTAGTTTAAATGCTTTTTTTTAAAATACTGTTTACAGCATCTGTTTCCATAGCAACCAGTGACATCATCACCCTGCATGAGCGGAACAAATAAGAGAGCAAAATATAAAGCTAAAAATATATTTTTAAAAATATATACTATGCAATTTACAATTATGTTTGAGTAGCTATTTTTCTGCCAACATTTTATATGCTGCATTTATAAATGTCTGGCTTGATATTTTTATGTTCTTTTAATGTTAATGTACAAAGTACACAAATTTGCTATGATTGTATTTTAAAAGCCAGCTCCCCCCATATCTTATGTTATATGGATGAACCTATTCGGATTTGCTACAAGAGTAGATAACCACTATCATTTTTTTTTAGCAAAACTTGAATTGTTTTGTAATATGTTATCTTATCACATCTACGGTCGTTTTGTACTTGGGGTTCCCTTATCTTATGGTCTCTGATGGAACCAATTAGAGACATATTGGGAGTTACTAAAGTGAATATCTGAAAGTCTGTGTAGCTTACTGCATACATATGGAAGAGAATATATTGTTCTTTCATTGCAGCATTTGACTAATTGCTCAGGATATCAATAATTACAGCACACAGATGGTAAACTTTGATTGACTGTTGAAATCTGGCATCACTTCACCAAGTTAGACAGGCAACTGTCTGAACAAAAGCACCCATAGGCAACTGCCTACTCTGCTTAAAACGTACACCTGTGTGTCCCCTTATATATGTAATATATATATATATATATATATATATACACACACACAGAGTATCCCACAAAAGTGAGTACACCCCTTACATTTTTATTATATTTTTTCATGTGACAACACTGAAGAAATGACACTTTGCTACAATGTAAAGTAGTGAGTGTACAGCCTGTATGACAGTGTAAATTTGCTGTCCCCTCAAAATAACTCCACACACAACTATCAATGTCTAAACCGTTGGCAACAAAAGTGAGTACACCCCTAAGTGGAAATGTCCAAATTGGGCCCAAAGTGTCAATATTTTGTGTGGCCACCATTATTTTCCAGCACTGCCTTAACCCTCTTGGACATGGAGTTCACCAGAGCGTCACAGTTTGCCACTGGAGTCCTCTTCCATTCCACCAAGATGACATCACGGAGCTGCTGGATGTTAGAGACCTTGCGCTCCCCCACCTTCCGTTTGAGGATGCCCCACAGATGCTCAATAGGGTTTAGGTCTGGAGACATGCTTGGCCAGTCCATCACCTTTACCCTCAGCTTCTTTAGCAAGGCAGTGGTCATCTTGGAGGTGTGTTTTGGGTCGTTATTATGTTGGAATACTGCCCTGCAGCCCAGTCTCCGAAGGGAGGGGATCATGATCTGCTTCATTATATCACAGTACATGCTGGCATTCATGGTTCCCTCAATGAACTGTAGCTCCCCAGTGCCAGCAACACTCATGCAGGCCCAGACCATGACACTCCCACCACCATGCTTGACTATAGGCAAGACACACTTGTCTTTGTACACCTGGTTGCCGCCACACACGCTTGACACCATCTTAACCAAATAAGTTTATCTTGATCTCATGACCACAGGACATGGTTCCAGTAATCCATGTCCTTAGTCTGCTTGTCTTCAGCAAACTGTTTGCGGGTTTTCTTGTGCATCATCTTTAGAAGAGGCTTCCTTCTGGGACGACAGCCATGCAGACCAATTTAATGCAGTGTGTGGTGTATGGTCTGACCCTCCCACCCCTTCAACCTTTGCAACAATGCTGGCAGCACTCATACGTCTTTTTCCTAAAGACAACCTCTGGATATGACGCTGAGCATGTGCACTCAACTTCTTTGGTCGACCTTGGTGAGGCCTGTTACCCTGTATGGTCTTGCCCACCGTGCTGCAGGTCAGTTTCAGGGTCTTGGCAATCTTCTTATAGCCTAGGCCATCTTTATGTAGAGCAACAATTCTTTTTTTCAGATCCTCAGAGAGTTCTTTGTCATGAGGTGTCATGTTGAACTTCCAGTGACCAGTATGAGAGAGTGTGAGAGCGCTAACACCACATTTAACACACCTGCTCCCCATTCACACCTGAGACCTTGTAACACTAACAAGTCACATCACACCGGGGAGGGAAAATGGCTAAATGGGCCCAATTTGGACATTTCCACTTATGGGTGTGCTCACTTTTGTTGCCAATGGTTTTGACATTAATGGCTATGTGTTGAGTTATTTTGAGGGGACAGCAAATTTACACTGTTATACAGGCTGTACACTCACTACTTTACATTGTAGCAAAGTGTCATTTCTTCAGTGTTGTCACATAATAAAATATGTACAAAAAATGTGAGGGGTGTACTCACTTTTATGGGATACTGTGTATGTATATATATATATATATATATATGACACACAAAAGAGCTCACACGTATTATAGACACATATATGTCTTAATTAAAGGGGCAGAAAACTCCCAAATTTTTTTTCATAATTTGGATAGAACATTCAGTTTTAAACAATGCTCCAATATACTTCTATTATCAAATTTGCTTAATTCTCTAGTTGTCCTTTGCTGAATGAATATTAATGCACTAA
Source organism: Bombina bombina (assembly GCF_027579735.1). Lineage (NCBI taxonomy): Eukaryota > Metazoa > Chordata > Amphibia > Anura > Bombinatoridae > Bombina > Bombina bombina. Next base: position 29,572,536 of record NC_069510.1, on the reverse strand, counting down.
TGGCAGCTAGCTGAACGCATCTAATTAGCCAATCACAAGAGACAAATGTGTGCAGGCACCAATCAGCAGCAGCTCCCACTAGTGTAGGATATGTCCGTATTCTTTTTCAATAAGCGATACCAAGAGAAGGAAGCAAATTTGAAAATAGAAGTGAATTTAAAAGTGTCTTAAAATTACATACTCTATCTGAATCCTGCAGATTTAATGTTGACTTTCTATCCCTTTAAAAATAGTGAGGCAGTAGGTTTGATTCCCTAGCAGTGCCACCAGTTCCTATTTTGTACACAGCATATTGACTGACAGATGGAGATATGACAGCGCTTTACTGAACTAGTGCCTAACATAACATGGGAACGGAAGAGCCTGTTAATGTATCTAGCCCAGTGCAATGTTAACCCTTTCCTAGACCAGGTGTAAGGCTTTTCTTGGCTAAACTTCTGCTTTCATGAATAACTTCTTCATTCTCCTGAGCCTGTACGTTCTGCCATTGCCTGTTATTTTTGGGAACATTTATATATTATACCCCAACTGTTCTCTTTTGTAAGCAGGAAATAAACAATTTTGCTTTTATGTGTTTGTGTTGTGCTATATTAGTCAGTTATATATTTTTTCGCCCTCTAGGTACAATTTCCTAACTTCAGTACACAAATAATGCCACTTTAATTACACTGTAATATCTTACATCTGGCACAGAAAACTGAGGGTACAGACATTATTAGTAAGAGAATTTGTAGTGGTGTTTGTTTAATACTTATCTGAAAAGCTGTAATTATATTGTACAGTACATGGGACAGTCTGGACAGTACGCCCTGACCACTGGAAACGTTAAAATGGAACAACAGTGTGTGCCCTTCACAATTATCCTTATATATAGTGATGTGATGTGAGTGCAGGAGACAGCAAGGTTTTTTTCGTCTTCTAGAACAGCTGTAAGGCTAATGCACTTGTGTAAGATACAGGAATATTAAGTACTTTTTCTTTATAGGTGCATGGTATATATCTGCAATTAAGCCTTTTGTTGCAAAAGATCTACATATAATATATATGTTTTATTGGCATTTAAACTGTAATTTTGTCAGAGCAATGTGCAGCGTTTTTCAAGTCAAGAGCAGTCTGTCAACTCTGTTTAAAAGGAGATCACAGTCAAAATTAAACTTTCATGATTTGCATAAAATTAAAAAAAATGTACAATAAATTTCTGTTATCAGATTTCATTCTCTTTGTATCGTTTGTTAAATAGCATACCTAGGTAGGCTCAAAGGAGTGCAGGAATCTTTAGCAGTGTTTGTAACATTGTTTGTAGTAATATTATACATTGTTGCAAACACTGCTGTCATAAAATCTTTTACACGACTGAAGCTACCTAGGTTTAATATTCAACAAAGGATATAAAGACAACGAAATTTGATAATAGAATTTAATTGGAAAATTTGTAGTAGGAAGCGCTAGAAAGTTTAACAATAGCTTGCTCATGAGAACCTGCAAACACAAGTTAGGAGCCAGTAGTCTTAAGACCTCTGAGATGTCAGATAACACAGACTCATTCTTCCAGGATCACTGACGGGCTCTGATCTTGCGCATGCAATTGTTTGCACAAGAGAAGGGGGAGGGGCTGCATTATTTTCTTCTTGTGCAGTGTTAAATCTGGCAGCCAGTGCTGTATCAGAAGCCTCAAGGGTGTGTGGACTGGTTCCCTGTATGGGAACCTCGTCTGCATTGACCTCCATAAATGGGGGCCATAATAGTCGTAATATAAGAACATTAGAAACTCCTATCCAAGTTATCTTAAAAAATTGATACATTGTGCCATTCATATTTTAGTTACATCATAGAGCAAAATTCGCATCTGAGAGCGACAGTCTTTACGATTCCTTTGTTTTTTTATCGGAAAACAAAGTGATTACAATCGTCAACACAATTAAGATTAGGAACTGCCACAACATTTCCAATTTCCCACAACAGCACCCTAAACTACCGCTAATGGATGCCAATCGTGGAAAACCCGAAATGGGCTAATGGCATCTAAGGGTCCGTAAACAGTTTGAGATTTGTATATAATATGATTAGTTTTGTATAGTGAAACAACTTTGCAATATATTTTCATTGTTTATTTTGTCCCCTTTTCATGTCATTTGCCTCTGAAAAGTAAGAAATTTATAATTCTCAGAACTTGAAATGCACTTGCTGACTTCTCAAGGCTAACTGCTACATATTGCCCCAATTTGGACGAATATTGGATTTGGGTTTGTTACTGTTATTTCCAAAGAAAATTAACATTAACAACAATCTTACATTAGATGATTCAAACAATTAAAAGAGCATACAACGCTGCAGAATCTGTTGGCGCGCTACAAATACCTAATAATAATAATAATAATAATAATAATAATACAACTCCTGTATGACTAAAATCAATGGTCAAATTAATGCTCAGACCCAACTGTACATCATTACAAACAAAGGAGCTTATTAAAGGGACAGTCTAGTCAAAATTAAACTTTCATGATTCAGATAGGGAATGCAATTTTAAACAACTTTCCAATTTACGTTTATTATCAAATTTGCTTTGTTCTTTTGGTATTCTTTGTTTAAAGCTAAACCTAGGTAGGATCATATGCTAATTTCTAAGCCCTTTAAGGCCGCCTCTTATCTAAGTGCATTGAAAGTTTTTTTAAGCTAGACAGTGCTAGTTCATGTGTGCCATATACATAAACATTGTGGAGTTATTTATGAGTCAGCACTGATTGGCTAAAATGAAAGTCTGTCAAAAGAACTGAAATAAGGGGGCAGTCTGCAGAGGCTTAGATACAAGGTAATCACAGAGGTAAAAAGTATATTAATTTAACCGTCTTGGTTATAAAAAACAATAAATATTGTGGAATAGACAGTAACCAAACTACTCCCCCTCCATTCACGCATCTTTTTTGGTGCCAAACAGCATGAATAAATAAACTAATTGATTTTGTCACGCAATTATTTGTTTTTCATTTGTTTCGTCTAATAGTGTATTTGGCTGTGTGTATATCAAACGACTCAATTAATCTGCATAATTTAGACCAATCTGTATTCGTCCAAAGCTCGAATACACATCTTTAATGTACTAATAATGTAATAATAAGGTGCACGCGTTCTTAGACTTCTTAGACTCCAGCTGAGCATGGGCAAGAGTTCACAGTACATACGTATATGCGTTTGTGATTGGCTGATGGACAAGTTTGAAATTTGTCAGAAAAAAATCTATTGCTCGTCTGCATCAAAATGTTTATTTAACTGCAGTGTCACTCTGTATTTTTCATTTAGACTCCAGTAACAAGCAACCAATATTACTATAATCTTGATATAGAATAGGAGGTAAATTGTTATGTTTGAATTTAAAGGGACATGAAACCCAATTTTTTTTTCATGATTCAGATAAAGAGTACAATTTTAAACAACTTTCCAATTTAGTTTTATTATTTAATTTGCTTCTTTCTCTTGTTATCCTTTGCTGAAAAGTTTATCTAGGCAAGCTCAGGAGCAGCACAGAACCTAGGTTCTAGCTGCTGATTGGTGGCTGCATATATATACCGATTGTCATTGGCCACTTGTATGTTCATTTAGAAACCAGTAGTGCTTTGCTGCTCCTTCAACAAATGATACCAAGAGAATGAAACAAATTAGATAATAGAAGTAAATTAGAAAGTTTTTTTAAAATTCTATTCTGTGTCTGAATCATGAAAGAAAATTTGGGGATTTAATGACCCTTTAAACGTATGCCTTCAGGTGCTTTTACTAGCAGGTATATACTTTATTTGTCTAAGCATTTTGGAAGTGTGAATTTTTATTTTTATTTTTTAAATAGCTTTGTGAAATCTTAAAAGAATGCATCTACCATCTGTACATACACACATCTCAATCAAAGCCTCAAAAAATATGTTATATAGCCAAGATCTGCAGAATCTTAAACTATATAGAATATTAGTTATATTATATGTAGGTATTGCATTATTATTTTAAAATGTAGTATATTCCGCTTCCATATTCTATATTTTTTCCTTAGCAGAAAATCTGTTGTGGAAAGCAATGAACACTCTGAGTTCCAATGTCTTGTCCTTGTCATTAGACAGAAATGTGGACGTAATTGGCTCTGATGGGACAATATGGGATCTTTGACATGAAGCAGACTTAAAAGACTCATGGGAAATATAAACCTGTCATATATATATTGCTATCTCAGCTACATGAGAACTATCTGCCATATGTTGCTAAGATTTTATAGTATAAATGGTGTAGCCGCTATCTATGAAAATAGTTAGAATATCTCAGCTGGGAGAATATTCAGCTCACCCTAATATAATTAAGGGACACTGAACCCAAATGTTTTCTTTGATGATTCAGATAGAGCATGCAATTTTAAGCAACTTTCTAATTTACTCCTATTATCAAATTATCTTCATTCTTTTTGTATCTTTATTTGAAAAGCAAGAATGTAAGTTTAGAAGCCGGCCCATTTTCGGTGAACAACCTGGGTTGTTCTTGCTGATTGGTGAATAAATTCACCCACCAATAAACAAGTGCTGTCTGGCGATCTGAACCAAAAATTGTCTGGCTCCTTAGCGTAGATGCCTTCTTTTTTAAATAAGGATAGCAAGAGAATGAAGAAAAATTGTTAATAGGAGTAAATTAGAAAGTTGCTTACAATTGTATGCTCTATCTGAATCATGAAAGAAACAATTTGGGTTCAGTGTCCCTTTAATCTTCTTAATTCTGCTGTTGACTCAATAAAACTCTGTAGCACGTTCAAAAGCTCCATTAGAAATTAATGGGACACTTTGTACTCTAGATTTTTCTTTGCATAAATGTTTTATTTTTAAGATGATCCATTTATAACAATGGGGGGGGGGGGTTAACATTGTATAGATTTGCTTATTTTGAAATAACATTGTGCTAATTTAGACTGCTAACCAAGTCCCAAACTTTTAGATGTATACTGATGTATACAGACTTCAGACTGCTTCTGTTTGTATAATGAGTCTTTTCATATGCAGGGGAGGGAAAAGGTTGTGCTCTCAGCCTCTTTCAGTGGGTGTCCCAGCCTTACCTTATCAACAGCGTTAAACTGGAAGCATCTAAGTAAGTTTTTAAAAGGTTTTAGACTGGATTTTTAGATCAGTATCTGTGCACATTCTTCTTTATAGTAGTGTCTATTACATGCAGTTAAATGAAAATTGGTGTATGCTGTCCCTTTAAATGATGGCAGCGCTGTCTTTTCTGATAGTTGCGTTAATGTGTGCCTTTTAAAGGGGGGGGGGGGTTGGTCATCCTACAAGAAAGATACCAGAGTATCTAATTGATTCTTCTTTGTGATATCTTAAACATTATAATCTGAACATACACTGTCAAGATGAACGTGTTGCTTGTCCCGAAGAAAAGATTAATACCTGCCTTCTGCTAAGTGATTATACCATTGAAGTCCTAATTACTGGTTAGTTTTGAAGCAGGAATAGCAAAGTTTTTCACTCTTGTTAACGGTTTGCTTTTAGAATGCTAACTTAAAGGGACAGTAAAATAAAAATGATACTATCATGATTCAGATTGAACATCAACATACAATTTTCAGCAACTTTTCATTTTATTTCTATTATCAAATTTGCTTTGTCATTTTGGATTATTTGTTGTAGAGTAAATCTAGTTAGGATGATAGGAGTTTAGCAGCGTGCATGTGTCTTTAACTGTTTGCTGCCAGATGGCAAGACACATGCACGCTCCTGACCTAACCTAGGATTACTTTTTAAAAGGATACTAGGAGAACTAAGGACAATTGATAAGAGAAGTAAATTGGAAAGTCATTTAATATTTCTTGCTATATATAATCCATTTAAAAGTAATTTTTCATTTATTGTCCCTTTAAAGGGACATTAAACACTAAATAAATGCTATATGGAATGATGTGTTAAAGGAAAAGATTAGTCTAAGGGGCCAATTTACCAAATGTAGCGTATCATGTCCGCCGCACATCGATAAATGCCGACAGCATACGCTGTCGTCATTTATCATTGCACAAGCAGTTTTGGTGAACTGATTGTGCAATACCGCCCCTGCAGATTCGCGGCCGCTAGCAGGGGGTGTCAATCAGCCCATTTGTATAGGATTGGGCGGATTGAAGACCGCAGCCTCAGAGCAGGTGGACAAGTTATGGTGCTGGGGTCTTTAGACCGCTCTTCATAACTGCTGTTTCCGGCGAGCCTGAAGTGTTTGCGTGGAAACAGAAGCTTGACAATTCGTCCCCTAAGAATAATATGTAGATGTATTTTCTAAAGTTTCATTAGTCGTTTAAATATTAACAAAATAAATTGTTGCTGCCATGTTGTAACTTAGCCATTGGCTGCACACTCTAGTTACCTATATATGTGTGGAATATATCAGGAACTGAAAGCTCACAATTTCATAATGGAATTACAAGAAATAGGAAAAAAATATTTTTTTTTAGTATATTGCAGAGTAGGGCCGAAACATGATAGCAGATACTGTGTTGTTTTGATTTTAAAGAAGATCGACTACTGCACTACTTTGAATTTATATATATAATTTTTCGTTTGATATTACTGTCTCAAAGGCCTCTATTTATCAAGGTCTGTCGGACCAGATCCGACAGTGCGGATCAGGTCCGACAGACCTCGCTGAATACGGCGAGCAATACGCTCGCCGTATTCAGCATTGCACCAGCGGCTCACAAGAGCTGCTGGTGCAACGCCGCCCCCTGCAGACTCGCGGGGGGTGTCAATCAACCTGATCGTACTCGATCGGGTTGATTTCCGGCGTTGTCTGTCCGCCTGCTCAGGTTATGGAGCAGCGGTCTTTAGACCGCTGCTTCATAAATGCTGTTTCTGGCGAGCCTGCAGGCTCGCCAGAAACACGGGGCATCAAGCTCCATTCGGAGCTTGATAAATATGCCCCAAAGTGTTTAATGTCCCTTTAAAGGACATTAAAGTGAAGGTTAACTTTGATCGTTTCTAATGAGGTATTGTATGTATCACTACAAATAAATGAGTTTCATTCATCAATAGTTATACTTGTACTTTGTTCCTTAGATATATCCCTTCTTTCTTGTCAAGTTCGCTATCTGTAAATCAACCCTGTTTTTTGGGGGTTTTTTTTGTAAACGATGATCACGTTGTTTCTAGAGGCAATTGACTATTTGGCCGTTAGGCGGCCGTCAATTGACGTCAGCAGTTACTGTGAGAATATGCGCATGCGTCAGTAGTTTCTGTTCACATTGTCACAGCGAGTGCGGCCCTGTTTCGCGCATGCGCATTACAAATGGGCAATGGAGGTGATTACCGCATGCGCATTGATGAGTCAGAGAAAGATGCGCATGCGCAGTTTTTGATATTCTCCATGCATGAGCCTACTGGACACGTATAGAGCGGGTGGGAAAGCTCTATACGTCAATGCATCAAAAACCAGGAAATTTATTTATTTATTTATTTATAAAATATTTCACCAGGAAGGATACATTGAGATTTCTCTCGTTTTCAAGTATGTCCTGGGAAATAACTAATGGGACGAGATTAGGAGTGAATGGTAAGGAAAAAACAAAGTATAAAAAAATAAAAATAGCGACTCATTTTAAGTGCTGTAATGTATTAGATCATTTTATTCACACTATTGCTAGCAAATAACTATGTATTTAGCCCCTGCAAATGGGGATAAACACATAGGTGAAGTCAGCTCCAGAGCAGCATTGAACTATTGGGAGCTAGCTAGACATATTGGGTGAGCCAATGACAAGAGGCATATGTGCATAGCCACCAATTGTCAACGGTGTGCTTTTGAACTAAGGATGCCAAGAGAACAAAGCAAATGTCATAATAGAAGTAAATAATTGAAACATATCTTAAAATTGCATGCTCTGACCTAAAGACATTTAAAGAGATTATAAACGCACATTTTTCTTTCACGATTCAGAAAGAGCAGCAATTTTAAGCAACTTACTAATTTACTCCTATCATCAATTTTTCTTCTTTCTCTTGGTATCTTTATTTGAAATAGCAGGAATGAAAGCTTAGGTTGCCAGCCCATTTTTGGTTGGGCGCCCTGGATAAAGCTTGCTGATTGGTGGGTACATTTAGCCACCAATCAGCAGCAAGCGTTACCCAGGTGCTGAACCTAAAATGTGCCTGCTCCTAAGCTCTAATTCCTGCCTTTCAAATAAAGATTCCAAGAGAACGAATAAAAATTGATAAAAGGAGTAAATTAGAAAGTTGTTTAAAAATTGCTGCTCTATCTGAATCATGAAAGAAAAAATGTGGGCTTAGTGTCCCTTTAATTACTAAATTATTTTAATTTAATTGTACAGTAATTTTAAGGGAGGAACAACCTTCCAAGTGTATCCAATTCTTATATTATTCTAAGGAGCCCAGTAAAGAGACATTACAGCGTAAAAATGCAGTGGTCTATTTTGTTAGAGATTCCTTTTTTATACACAGACTTTATTTTTTATCCTTGCAAAGGAGTAGAACACACAGTTAAACTGTACTCTTGTGCCACTCCAAAATAGGCTAAAGCTGGTGAGCCAATCAGGAGCAGGCATACATGCATATGCCCCAATCACCCTTCTGAGAAAGTTAAAGGGACTTGAAACTCAATTTTTTTTTATTTTATGATTCAGACAGAGCATGCAATTTTAAATTATCAAATCTTCTTCATTCTCTTGGTGTCTTCTGTTGAAAAACAGGGAGATAAGCTCAGTACGTGTCTGGAGCACTATACGTCAGCAGTTTTGCTAGAATGATATCCATTTGCAATAGTACTCAATGGCAGCACTTCTTCTTGACATATAGTGATCCAGGCAGCTACCTAGGTATCTCTTCAACAAAAAAATACCATGGGGAGGAAGCAAATTTGATAATAGATCTAAAGAAAACTTCTTTTTCTATTTTTATTTAATGCTTGGTCTGAATCACAAAAGTATATTTTTGGCTTTTATATTCTTTTAGCTGAGTTTTTATAAAACAATGGGCACCAGAATGTTGGAACATAGGTTTTCTCTTCTGCTGAGAACAATTAGGAACAAATATAAAATAGGCAGTAAAAGAGGGTATGTGGAAATCCTGTTAGATACTTCTATATTAGTTACTCCTATATTACTCCTATATTACACATATATTAAAGCATAAGAGATAGCTAAGGGGAAAACCTAGGTTCTTACACGAAAGTGCCCATTACTTTATAGAAATTAATGCCCTCAAAATTATGTAGTGCTGTTTGCTTTATAGAACATAAACCCTTACACTTATTTCCTCAATATTTGAACAACTAATGTAATTAAAAATAAAAAAAAAGTCCATACAGGTTAGACGAGTTGAAGATCAGCAAATTGATTATAAAGGGTAATTTAATTGCATGGCAATCCCTTAGACATATGGCGGAAATTTCTCCCCACCCTTCTCCAATTCATTCTATCCGGGGCCTGATGGCCACACTTCCTGAAATGCATAGCTCTCAGTGGAAAAAATGGGACTTGCTAATGGTCTCACAATTATACATACCGGAGGCCTTGACTCCGCCCCAAAAGATCTCCTCTTTTATTCCTGATCCATCCTTTTGGTTCAGGTTCGAATACACAAGATTATATGATTTTCTCATATCTTGGGGTTTTCCCAAATTAGAATGCAGAGCCTTGACCTCATGGGAAAAACGATGGATAATGAAAACAAAGATCCCCAAGACCTTGTCACGACACTATGCGATGATACAGTCCTCTACTAACACAGATAGAATTTGGCAGTTAAGGGCCTGGGAACAGGACATGGCTTTATCAATCAGAGACATGGACTTGTATCGCGCCATCACTCTAACAAAAAAAACCTACATTGTGCTAACTCTATTGAATCCTATATGAAAATCCTCCTCAGATGGTACTATACCCCTGCTAGATTGTCACGGATGTTTCCCGACCTACCACCTTTGTGCTGGCGAAACTGTGGAGAGAGGGGCTCCGATCTCCATATGTGGTGGAGCTGTCCTGCCCTTGATCCCTGCTGGAAGGAAGTGTTTCAACTTTGTGAAATAATTGGAGTGACACTCCCCCAGAGACCTGAGATTGCCCTCTTCAACATATTTCCATCTAAAATTCCCAACATGCAATCTAGACTGATCATATTTGTCTTCGCTGCTATGAAACTCTCCATAGCAAGATCATGGAAACAACCCGCGCCCCCTACCTTGACAAAGGTTGTCGAAATAACCCAATTCTTGGCAAATATGGAAAAAGGTTTCAACTTCAGCCTGGATAGGGGAAATCTGTATTGGAAAATCTGGGAGCCTTGGTTCCGTTATTGGGACAAGGCTGGGAAAAATAGAGCAGATATGCTCCCTGCCCTTACTCCTTGCCATTGAACTAGTCACTAGAATATCCTTGAGGCAAGTTTCTTGGCCGATCCCCCTCTCTCCCCTCCTCTCACACTGTGTTTCTGCTCTTACTCCCTCCCTTCCTTCCCCCCCCCCTTTTTTTTCTTTTTTCTTTTCATTCTCCACCCTACCGGGGCTGCTATTAGAGTGGATCCACTGGCAATAACTCCTCACTACATAATATCATAATCATTTCCCAATTTGATGTGTATGTACCTCTTGCCTATAAGGTTTAAAAGTAGTTTTGCCAGATAGCTCTATTTACAATTTGTATTAAACACCAATACTCAATCTCGAAATCAGAAGATGCCATAACCATGGCCCCTATATGTCATTCCTTCCCTTCTCCCTACCTCGCTCGAAATGTATTCCCCCTCCTTCCTTTCCTTCTCCCCCCCCCCCTTAGATTCCTTTTTCCCTAACCCCCACCTGGTATCATTACCAAAGTTTATCATTTAGAAGTTTTATCTTTTTGAGTCTATGTAGATTCCTACTAATGCAATATATTGGCCATAGTTTTTGCTGTTTCTACCTGAATATTGTTCAAACATGTTGGTAACTCATATATAAGGTTTTCATTGTGTAACATATTTTTGTCTTACAAGGTTGACTTTTTCATATTTGGACATTATAAGGACCTCAAAGACCATATACTATAATGTTTTCTTATATGGTAAACCACTGTATATTAGATGATGTTCTAATTATACAACTCCTGACTGTATACATTCTGCCTTTTGTTGGTGTAATAGGAGGTTTGAGTTTGTTTATTGTTTCTGCAATTGGTTGTCATTTTAATATTCACAATAAAGCTCTTTGAAAAAAAATAAATAAATAAAAAAAAAAAGTCATCAACATACTATGCTCAGGCTAATCTTTGCTTTAAATACTTCATTATATGTAGCATTTATTTATTTTTTAATGTCCCTTTAAGGGGTTTGGGCATTCATGGGCATAGTTTAGGTTCTTCCAGAGCACAAGGGGACAGAGCTCTTTAAATGGATGAATCCCACAAACAGCTAATGATTGGGATCTTTCTTGTAAGTCAGCATGTAAATTTGTTTTTTTACAAATGCTAATTCATAACGAAATGTTAACGAAATATTTGTAACGAAAAATGAACGAAATATAGATATATTCACTTTCACAAAATTAATATCCAAATTAATGCCCCCTGAAATTTACAGAAAACTAATAAATACTGACGAAATTTGTTAGTATTCATTCATTTTCTTAAATGGTTAAATACGTTTAGTGTGGTGGAGAGCCACGGTAACTCGTTCCTCTTTTTCACACAGCCCAGACTGTGGTAATAGGAGGCTTAGTGCAGCAGATCCCAGGGTCTGTGCTAAATGCAGAGGTCTATTATTGCAGGCCCTGGAAACCGCTGTGCTAAGCCTCGCGAAGAAGAGGAATGAGTTAACGCAGCTCTCCAGCACGCTAAAGTTAAGTATAAACTATTGGTGGACTTCTTTAACCTGTAGCTTTGGAACATTTACAATGAAAACAAATATAAATCTTCTACGAATATTCAGTATTCGTTTAGTTTAAAATAGTGCAGCCAACGAATATTCAGGGAAACTAATTTCCTTGAATATTTGTTACGAAAGATTTAGCCAAATCAAATTTTTCATGGCTGCACAACTCTAGTTGTAAGTTCAGTGTATTTATTATGGGTTGTAGACCAAGAAAATAGTGTATGCGAATGCTAAATTGTGTCCGTAATATTTGATGGCGAGTGCAAGAGATAGGTCGGTCACACTGAGCCCTAATTCACATATTGCTGAAACAAACGAGAGGAACTGCATGACCTGAGGTTTTATTTACGTTATTTTAGTAACACAATCATTAGTTTAATACTGATGGGTCACAATAATTTATGGATGTAATTAGTTCACTTGCTAAATAAAGACGTGTCACCGAGTTCTGGAGAAGAGGCTCCGGGAAGAAAGAAAGTGGAATACATGACCCTGATTATGCCTTATTCCCTGTGGCTCAGAGGCTGATGGATACTGCAATGAATGTGATCACATACACAACATTATTATCACAACCACAGGGCTGGTGTTTTGTGTAGTAGTAGCGTTTTGTTTTTATTTGTGTTTTGTTTTGTAACTCTGGCATTCTTATTGCACAGGTTGTTTTTAAACGTGGTATTTACATATGCACTAACGCACACACACATGCACACACTCATGTGCACTCACACAAACATACACACACTCATGTACACTCACATAAACATACACAAATGCACACACTCATGTACACTCACATAAACATACACAAACTCATGTACACTCATATACACACATGCACACACCCATGTACACTCACACAAACATACACACATGCACACACCCATGTACACTCACATAAACATACACACACTTATGTACACTCATATACACACATGCACACACTCATGTACACTCACATTAACATACACACACTCATGTACACTCACACAAACATACACACACTGATGTGCACTCACATAAACATGCACACACTCATGTACACTCACATAAACATACACACACTCATGTACACTCACACAAACATACACACACTCATGTGCAATCACATAAACATACATGCACTATTATGCACACACTCATGTACACCCATATAAACATGCACACACTCATGTACACTCACACAAACATGCACACACTCATGTGCACTCACACAAACATGCACACACTCATGTGCACTCACACAAACATGCACAAACTCATGTGCACTCACACAAACATGCACACACTCATGTAAACACACAAACATGCACACACTCATGTAAACTCACATAAACATACACACACTCGTGTACACTCATATGCACACACTCATGTACACTCACATAAACATACACACACTCGTGTACACTCATATGCACACACTCATGTACACTCACATAAACATGCAAACACTCATGTACACTCATATACACACATGCACGCACTCATGTACACTCACATAAACATACACACACTCATGAACACTCACATTAACATACACACACTCATGAACACTCACACAAACATACACACACTTATGAACACTCACACAAACATACACACACTCATGTAAACTCAATTAAACATGCACACACTCATGTAAACTCAATTAAACATGCACGCACTGATGTGCACTCACACAAACATGCACGCACTGATGTGCACTCACACAAACATGCACACACTCATGTACATTCACATTAACATACACACACTCATGTGCACTCACACAAACATGCACACACTCTTGTACACTCACATAAACATACACACACTGATGTGCACTCACACAAACATACACACACTCATGTAAACTCAATTAAAGATGCATTCACTGATGTGCACGCACACAAACATGCACGCACTGATGTGCACTCACACAAACATGCACGCACTGATGTGCACTCACACAAACATGCACGCACTGATGTGCACTCACACAAACATGCACGCACTGATGTGCACTCACACAAACATGCACGCACTGATGTGCACTCACACAAACATGCACACACATGTGCGCTCACATAAGCATGCACACACTCATGTACATTCACATAAACATGCACACACTCATGTACATTTACACAAACATACACACACTCACATTAACATACACACACTCATGTACACTCACACAAACATGCACACACTCATGTACATTCACATAAACATGCACACACTCATGTACACTCACACAAACATGCACACACTCACATAAACATGCACACACTCATGTACACTCACACAAACATGCACACACTCACATAAACATGCACACACTCATGTACACTCACACAAACATACACACACTCACATAAACATGCACACACTCATGTACACTCACACAAACATGCACACACTCATGTACATTCACATAAACATGCACACACTCATGTACACTCACACAAACATGCACACACTCATGTACATTCACATAAACATACACACACTCATGTACACTAACAAAAACATGCACACCCTCATGTATACTCATATACACACATGCACACACTCATGTACACTCACACAAACATACACACACTCACATAAACATGCACACACTCATGTACACTCACACAAACATGCACACACTTATGTACATTCACATAAACATGCACACACTCATGTACACTCACATAAACATGCACACCCTCATGTACACTCACAAAAACATATGCACACACTCATGTACACTCACATAAACATATACATGCACTCACATAAACATGCACTCACTCCGGTACACTCACATAAACATATACATGCACTCACATAAACATGCACTCACTCCGGTACACTCACATAAACATATACATGCACTCACATAAACATGCACTCACTCCGGTACACTCACATAAACATATGCATGCACGCACACACTCATGTACACTCACATAAACATATACATGCACTCACATAAACGTGCACTCACTCCGGTACATTCACATAAACATATGCATGCACACACACACAAGCACACACTCATGTACACTAACATAAACATATACATGCACTCACATAAACGTGCACTCACTCATGTACACTCACACAAACATGCACACACTTATGTACATTCACATAAACATGCACACACTCATGTACACTCACATAAACATGCACACCCTCATGTACACTCACAAAAACATATGCACACACTCATGTACACTCACATAAACATATACATGCACTCACATAAACATGCACTCACTTCGGTACACTCACATAAACATATACATGCACTCACATAAACATGCACTCACTCCGGTACACTCACATAAACATATGCATGCACGCACACACTCATGTACACTCACATAAACATATACATGCACTCACATAAACGTGCATTCACTCCGGTACATTCACATAAACATATGCATGCACACACACACAAGCACACACTCATGTACACTAACATAAACATATACATGCACTCACATAAACGTGCACTCACTCCGAAACACTCACATAAACATATGCATGCACACACACAAGCACACGTAACGAAAAATTAACGAAATATAGATATATTCACTTTCACAAAATTAATATCCGAATGAATGCCCCCTGAAATTTACAGAAAACTAATAAATACTGACTACATTTGTTATTATTCATTCATTTTCTTAAAAAGTTAAATACGTTTAGCGTGGTGGAGAGCCGCGGTAACTCGTTCCTCTTTTTCACACAGCCCAGCCTTCGGAAATAGGAGGCGTAGTGCAGCAGATCCCAGGGCCTGTGCAAAATGCAGAGGTATATTATTGCAGGCCCTGGAAACCGCTGTGCTAAGCCTCGCGAAGAATAGGAACGAGTTAGCGCAGCTCTCCAGCACGCTAAAGTTAAGTATAAACTATTGGTGGACTTCTTTAACCTGTAGCTTTGGAACATTTACAATGAAAACAAATATAAATATTCTACGAATATTCAGTATTCGTTTAGTTTAAAATAGTGCAGCCAACGAATATTCAGGGAAACTAATTTCCTTGAATATTTGTTACGAAAGATTTAGCCAAATCAAATTTTCATGGCTGCACAACTCTAGTTGTAAGTTCAGTGTATTTATTATGGGTTGTAGACCAAGAAAATAGTGTATGCGAATGCTAAATTGTGTCCGTAATATTTGATGGCGAGTGCAAGAGATAGGTCGGTCACACTGAGCTCTAATTCACATATTGCTGAAACAAACGAGAGGAACTGCATGACCTGAGGTTTTATTTACGTTATTTTAGTAACACAATCATTAGTTTAATACTGATGGGTCACAATAAAACATATACATGCACTCACATAAACATGAACTCACTCCGGTACACTCACATAAACATATACATGCACACACACACAAGCACACACTCATGTACACTCACATAAACATATACATGCACACACACACAAGCACACACTCATGTACACTCACATAAACATATACATGCACACACAAGCACACACTCATGTACACTCACATAAACATGAACTCACTCCGGTACACTCACATAAACATATACATGCACACACACACAAGCACACACTCATGTACACTCACATAAACATATACATGCACACACACACAAGCACACACTCATGTACACTCACATAAACATTCACTCACTCCGGTACACTCACATAAACATATACATGCACACACACACAAGCACACACTCATGTACACTCACATAAACATATACATGCACACACACACAAGCACACACTCATGTACACTCACATAAACATATACATGCACACACAAGCACACACTCATGTACACTCACATAAACATTCACTCACTCCGGTACACTCACATAAACATATACATGCACACACACACAAGCACACACTCATGTACACTCACATAAACATATACATGCACACACACACAAGCACACACTCATGTACACTCACATAAACATATACATGCACTCACATAAACATGCACTCACTCCGGTACACTCACATAAACATATGCATGCACACACACACAAGCACACACTCATGTACACTCACATAAACATATACATGCACTCACATAAACATGCACTCACTCCGGTACACTCACATAAACATGCACTCACTCCGGTACACTCACATAAACATATGCATGCACACACACACAAGCACACACTTATGCTTTCATCATTTGTCTCTTTATTGTACACTTTCTGTATTTTGAAAAGCTCTACAGTTATTAGGTCTCGGATGCTTTCTATCCTAACGGTCATTAAAGGGGTATTAAACACTTTGAGATTGTAATATAAAATACCTAATCATCCATGGTAAAGCAACTTTGCTATACATTTTTATTATTTATCTTGCCCCTAATCTATTGAAAGACTGCAGAAGAATGACAAAATATTTACTGTTTTTTTAAAGAGATACTGAATCCCACATTTTTTCTTTCATGATTAGATAGAGCAGGGAATTTTAAGCAACTTTCTAATTTACTCCCATTATCAATTTTTCTTCGTTCTCTTGCTATCTTTATTTGAAAAAGCAGGAATGTAAGCTTACAAGCCGGCCCATTTTAAGTTCAGCACCCGGGTAGCGCTTGCTAATTGGTGTCTAAATGTAGCCACCAATCAGCAAGCGCTACCCAGGTGCTTATCCAAAAATGGGCCAGCTCCTAAGCTTTCATTCCTGCTTTTTTTTTAAATAAAGATACTAAGAGAACAAAGAAAAATTGATAATAGGAGTAAATTAGAAAGTTGTCTATAATTGCATGCTCTATCCGACTCATGAAAGAAACAATGTGGGCTCAGTATCCCTTTAAGGTAAAAAGTAATAACCTGCACTATATTATTAGTTTAATGCCTTCACTATGTTCCTTACCAAGATGTTCCATAATACGTAGGCTGACCATATTGCCGCTTTAAGAAGGAACACATATGAAAAATACATATGTGAGGGTTCTTATAAAAATAATTTCTTTAACCAGCCCTGACATATGTATTTTTCATATGTGTCCCTTTTTAAAGCGGCAATATGGTCAGCCTAATAATACGTGATTAGACTGAAATATAAATAAATAAATAATATTAGATCATTTTTAGATGACACAAGATATTAATATTTTCTACCATCTGATATTCTATTAGGTTTTTATATATTCTAAATGGGATCTGTAATGTGTTAAAAATGCTTTCATTTTATTATACTGCTCACTGAAGAAAAGCAGCCTAACGTTTCTGTGACTATCCTTTATCCATTAATGTAGCTTTCAGCAGTGCAGGATTGATCCATTAGGGCTGTGTTATTGTCTTCATACTGACAATTGCTTGTTTGATGCTTAGAATAATCACATATCCAATACAAACATGTCAAATAAAATTGAACAAAGCAACCAATAGAAAGTACGCCTCCCGCCCTATGGATTTCTATAGCAGGGCGCTCTCGCCTAAGCAACACTATCACGAGTTGTAAACAGTAAATCTCTGATCCACGAGCAGCAGTGGAAGAGTATGTTACAGTAGAAATCTTTAGTTTGGGTGGGGCACTTGTTATTGGCTGTGCCACCTGCCTGTTAAAGTGATGGTAAATTTACATGTTTTAAAATCAGGTCCAGAATCTAAGCATTATTTTAAAGGGATTTAATTGTTCACTTCGCTGTAACTTATTTTTTCATCTAGCCATGCCATTCTAAAACGCTGTGCTCCGGCAGCCCACTTCAAAACTTTTTGTTTTTTTTGCAAGCAAACGGTTTGAACTGTTCTCCAATCAACTCTCTAGCCTTGCGGCACTTTTTTGTAGCTAGAGCACTGATTGGAGAACAGTTACAGCGCATCTGTATTAGAAGTGATCAGTTAAAGTCCCTGTAAAATATCGCTTAGATTACAGACCTGATTTTAAAATATGTAACGTTTACCATCACTTTCATGTAAGAAAAAAAAAAAAGGGGGTTATTTGTTGAACTGGTAATGGTTCACCTTCAATTAATTTTTAAATTTTATATTTTGAAAACTATTTGAGCACAGTTTACCCTCACTTTAACTATGAGTATGGGAAGCTGTATCTTGGAACCTTGCAAGCTTCTGATTGTTGTATCTGAACCATGCACGTGTTTGCCTGTCATTTTGATGTGTTTTACTAACCAAGCGGAATGCTCCCCAAAGTATGGTACTGTGAGCATATAAAGGGTGTTCATAATTAAGTTTAAAAGGACACTAAACCCACATTTTTTCTTTAGTGATTCAGACAGAGCATGCAATTTCTAATTTAAGCTTTCTAATTTACTCATATTATCAAATTTTCTTTGTTCTCTTACTATCTTTATTTGAAAAAGCCAGAATGTACGCTTAAAGGACCATTCAACACAGTAGATTTGCATAATTAACAAATGCAAGATAACAAGACAATGCAATAGCACTTAGTCTGAACTTCAAATGAGTAGTAGATTTTTTTTTCTGATAATTTTAAGTTATCTTTTTCCACTCCCCCTGTACCATGTGACAGCCGTGAGCCAATCACAAATGCATACGTGTACCATGTGACAGCAATCAGCCATTCACAAATGCATACACACTTATTCTTGCACATGCTCAGTAGGAGCTGGTGACTCAAAAAGTTTAAATATAAAAAGTGTGCACATTTTGTTAATGGAAGTAAATGGGAAAGTTGTTTAAAATTACATGCTCCATCTGAATAATGAAAGGTTAATTTTGATTGAGTGTCCCTTTAAGAGCCATCTAATTTTTGGTTCAGCACCTGAGTAGTGCTTGCTGATTGGTGGCTATCTGAATAATGAAGAAAAAAAACTGTGTTTAGTATCCATTTAAGGGACAAAATTGCAAAATACATTCATTATTTTCTTTTTTGCTTTTGCGTAAATTACATTGGGGTATTTTGTAAAAATGATCTTTGGCCCACACTCCCTAGAGAGGCCAAAAAGCTAATTCTGTGACCTAGGTCTCTTTCAAAATGCTGCAGATTGCTTAAACCAGCTACAAAACCGTGATTGCTTAGAGCAGTGGACACCCTTCAATACAGGTAGTCCTAAATGGCCACAATTAGTTGAGATTAAAAAATAAAAGATACTCAACAAGGATTTCAAAGTCATTTTGCAATCAACTAATGCTATCGTTACCGTGAGTATTGCAAAACTTGATCACAATGTTGCAGTCATTTTACAGCTAGAATCCATATTACAAGTCAGGTATTAAACAAAATATCACAAGTCCACTTGTACGAGCTAAAGATAAATAACGCTCCCTATACTTTCCGTGACAACTTCAAAGTAGAAACTGGCGTTTGTATTACAAGCTGATGGTTAAGTATTGCGCAATAATTATGAAAATGTGAACCAAAGTGAACAGCTCTGATAAAGTCCTTATGACTTCTTGTACAGGACACCATAAACCACAAACCTGACATGTTGTTAGGCTTTATCTTCACAAGTGGAACTAAAAAAGTAAATAAATTCTTAAAGCCAATAGGGGGCGCAAAAATGATTTGCTTGATGGAAGGTGAAACAAAACAACTCAGTGAATATGGAACAATATAAAGTATAATGTAACAGATGGAAACCCCATATACCAAAATAGTCTAATTATGGGAATTATTATTATTATTATTATCGGTTATTTGTAGAGCGCCAACAGATTATGGAAATGTCCCTTTTAAATATTGTAAAAATGTCAGACCAACATCTAACAAACCAGTTCTTACCCAATGAGGCACCAGCTGCTCCTCTCAAAAGATTCTTCTCCAAATTCCGCTCTACAAGTTATAACAAAAAGAAGGCGCCTACTAGTGCAACTATTTTATTCTTCTCAAGTAGACAATTGAAATTGGTATTCAACAATACTCACAAACACGGCAGCACTAGAATGTGATCTCACATTGTCCTAGCTCACTGATCTCCGGTGTGGAATAATTCAACCCCATGCTAATTCCTTTTGCAGGAAAGGTGATCACTCGTGCTTCACAGTGTAAATAAAATGATATTTATTACAACAAATGAAATACCCTTTCCGGCACAAACAATTGCCTCTAGGAATTATAGCAGTAAGCTACGCGTTTCTCGGGCTGCACAAGCCATTTCCTCAGGTGCCTTAAGAAGAATTACAGTTGCACTAGGAGGAACTTTCTTTTTGTTTTATCTTGTAGAGCGGAATGTATGTTCACAAGACATTTTGCAAATGAACATTGCATTTGTGTATAGATAAAACACACGGACACCATTTTAAATGTTTTTAAAGGGACTAGAAAGCCAAAGTATTTTTCTTTCTTATTTCAGATACATTTTAAATAACTTTCTAGATTACGTCTATTATCAAATTTGCTTCACTATCTCATTATCTTTTATTGAAGGAGCCGTACTGGGAGCTACTTGAACAAATCAGTGATCCAATGACAAAAGTTACATGTGTGCAGCCACCACCAATCACCAGCTAACTCCCAGCAGTGTATTGCTGCTTCTATGCCTACCTAGATATGCTTTTCAACAAAGGATACCTGGAGAACTAAGCAAATTAAATAGTAGCAGTAAATAGAAAAGTTGTTTAAAATTAGAAGCTCTATCTGAATCATGAAAAAAAAAGTTGAGGTTTTTATATCCTTTCAATATACAATGGTCTAGATTCATTAAGGCTATATTCATATCTCTTTTATAGTCTTTCTCTATCGGTTGGTCCTGCAATTTAAATATTTAATCATATTAATTGGCCAGTTATATGTAATGTCTCACAGCACACAAAACCCGATAGAAACACCAAAATACTTGAATGACGATTGCAACATTGGTAAAAAAAAAACATAGTACAAGCACTTTTATCCAATGCCTGTAAGTAATAGACACCATTTTGTATTTCGTGTTGTAATGTGGTGACATGAACAAATGCATATTGAGGTTATGAAATCAGTAGTATTTGTTTTTGAAAAGGAAAAAAAATAACAGTATTGTTTAATCCAGTAGAGTTGGGGCAATACATTACACGTGCGTAGCATGTGTTATTTATACACTTTATACTCTATAATTGATTATTATATATTTTTATAGCCCATCGTACTTCATAACATAGATCTACGTCCGACCTGCTGGAAGTGCTTGTGATCTTCCAGCATCTGCCTTCATAGGGTAAGATGGCCAGTACCTAAGATGGCAGAGACCATTGGGATGGGGAGGGTTAGAGAGCTATTTGGGAGGGATCAGGTAGTGGGAAAGTAAGGGGGGATCCTACACTGAAGAAAATTCATTTTAAAAAACAAACTAAAACGTTATACTGGCAGACTGTCTGCCAGTACCTAAGATGGTGAGGAATGTGGGTGGGGGGGGAGAGCCGTTTGGGAGGGATCATGGAGGTGGGAGGTGTCAGATGGAAGGGTAATCCCTACCTTTCAATACTATTACCCTTACCAGCTAACTAACCCCTTCACTGCCAGGAATTTCAGTAGTGTGGTGCGCAGCTGCAATTAACGGTCTTCTAGTTACCAAAAAGCAATGGCAAAACCATGCATGTCTGCGATTTCCAAACAAAGGGGATCCCAGAGAAGCTTTTACAACCATGTGTGTTATGACTACACAAGCAGTATGTAAATCATTTCAGTGAGAAACCCAAACGGCGAGATTATGAGTCTTGCGTTAGCCTTAAAAAAGCAGCGTTGAGAGGTCCCATCGCTGCTTTTTTCCTAATGCTGGTATTACAAGTCTTGAAATTACAGGTGTACCACTCACTTTTTTGGCCAGACTCGGTAATACCGCAAATCCACTTACGTAAATTGCGTATCCTATATTTTCAATGGGACTTGCATAACGCCGGTATTACGAGTCTTCCAAAAAGTGAGCGGTACACCCTCTCCTCTCCTGTCAAGACTGATACCGCATTTTAAAGTCAGTAGTTAAGAGTTTTATGGGCTAACGTCGTAGTATAAAACTCTTAACTAAAGTGCTAAAAAGTACACTAACACCTATAAACTACCTATTAACCCCTAAACCGAGGGCCCCCCCACATCACAAATAATAATAAAAAAAATTAACCCCTAATCTGCCGAACCGGACATCGCTGCCACTTTAAAAAATATATTAACCCCTAAACCGCCGCCCTCCCGCATCGCAAACACTACTTAAATTTTATTAACCCCTAATCTGCCGTCCCTAACATCGCCGACACCTACCTACATTTATTAACCCCTAATTTGCCGCACACAACGTCGCTGAAACTATATTAAATGTATTAACCCCTAAACCTAAGTCTAACCCTAACACCCCCTAACTTAAATATAATTTATATTAATCTAAATAAAATAACTATCGTTAATTAAATTATTCCTATTTAAAAATAAATACTTACCTGTAAAATAAACCTTAAGATAGCTACAATATAACTAATAGTTACATTGTAGCTATCTTACGATTTATTTTTATTTTACAGGCAACTTTGTATTTATTTTAACTAGGTACAATAGCTAATAAATAGTTATTAACTATTTAATAACTACCTAGTTAAAATAAAGACAAATTTACCTGTAAAATAAATCCTAACCTACACTATAATTAAATTAATTACCTAAACTAAATACAATTAAATACAATTTAAAAAAAATATCTAAATTACAAATAGCCCTTAAAAGGGCCTTTTGCGGGGCATTGCCCCAAAGTAATCAGCTCTATTACCTGTAAAAAAAAGTACAATACCCCCCCCAATAGGATTGAACTTCAATCCTATTGGCTGATTGCATCATTCTATCAACCATTCGGAATTGATGGGACGCCATCTTGGATGACGTCATTTAAAGGAACCTTCATTCTTCAGTTGGACTTCGTTGGAAGAGGATGCTCCGCGTCGGATGTCTTGAAGATGGAGCCGCTCCGCGCCGGATAGATGAAGATAGAAGATGCCATCTGGATGAAGACTTCTGCCCGTCTGGAGGACCTCTTCTGACCGGCTTTGATGAAAACTTCTGCTCGGCTTCGTTGAGGACTTTGGCCCGGCTGGGTGAAGACTTCTCAAGGTAGGGTGATCTTCAAGGGGTTAGTGTTAGGTTTTATTAAGGGGGGATTGGGTGGGTTTCAGAGTAGGGTTGGGTGTGTGGGTGGTGGGTTTTAATGTTGGGCGGTATTGTACTTTTTTTTTTACAGGAAATATAGAGCTGATTACTTTGGGGCAATGCCCCGCAAAAGGACCTTTTAAGGGCTATTTGTAGTTTAGTATAGGGTAGGGCTTTTTATTATTTTGGGGGGCTTTTTTATTTTATTAGGGGGATTAGATTAGGTGTAATTAGTTTAAGAAACTTGCAATTATTTTATTATTTTCTGTAATTTAGTGGGGGGGTTTTCGTACTTTAGATAAAAAAAATGTAATTGTATTTAATTGTATTTAGTTTAGGTAATTTATTTAATTATAGTGTAGTTTTAGGTGTAATTGCAACTTAGGTTAGGATTTATTTTACAGGTAAATTTGAATTTATTTTAACTAGGTAGCTATTAAATCGTTAATAACTATTGTACCTAGTTAAAATAAATACAAAGTTGCCTGTAAAATAAAAATAAACCCTAAGCTAGATACAATGTAACTATTAGTTATATTGTAGCTAGTTTAGGGTTTATTTCTCTTGTTAAGTGTATCCAGTCCACGGATCATCCATTACTTATGGGATATTCTCCTTCCCAACAGGAAGTTGCAAGAGGATCACCCACAGCAGAGCTGCTATATAGCTCCTCCCCTAACTGTCATATCCAGTCATTCTCTTGCAAGTCTCAACCAAGATGGAGGTCGTAAGAGGAGTGTGGTGTTTTATACTTAGTTTATTCTTCAATCAAAAGTTTGTTATTTTTAAATGGTGCCGGAGTGTACTGTTTATCTCAGGCAGTATTTAGAAGAAGAATCTGCCTGCGTTTTCTATGATCTTAGCAGAAGTAACTAAGATCCACTGCCGTTCTCACATATTCTGAGGAGTGAGGTAACTTCAGAGAGGGAATGGCGTGCAGGTTTTCCTGCAATAAGGTATGTGCAGTTAATATTTTTCTAGGGATGGAATTTGCTAGAAAATGCTGCTGATACCGAACTAATGTAAGGTAAAGCCTTAAATGCAGTGATAGCTACTGGTATCAGGCTTATTAATAGAGATGCATACTCTTATAAAAATGTAATATAAAACGTTTGCTGGCATGTTTAATCGTTTTTATATGTATTTGGTGATAAAACTTATTGGGGCCTAGTTTTTTTCCACATGGCTGGCTTGAATTTTGCCTAGTAACAGTTTCCTTAGGCTTTCCACTGTTGTAATATGAGTGGGAGGGGCCTTTTTTAGTGCTTTTCTGTGCAGCTAAAAATACTGACAGAGACATTCAGTTTCCCTCTGCATGATCCAGGACATCTCTGGAGGGCTCAAAAGGCTTCAAAGTCGTTTTTGAGGGAGGTAAAAAGCCACAGTAAAGCTGTGGCAGTTGTTGTGACTGTTTGAAAAAACAAAAACAAAAAAAAAAACGTTTTTGTCTTTTATTATTCCATTTTGGGTATTAAGGGGTTAATCATCCATTTGCAAGTGGGTGCAATGCTCTGCTAACTTGTTACATACACTGTAAAAATTTCGTTAGTGTAACTGCCTTTTTTCACTGTTATTTCAAATTTTGACAAAATTTGTGTTTCTTAAAGGTGCAGTAACGTTTTTTATATTGCTTGTAAACTTGTTTAAAGTGTTTTCCAAGCTTGCTAGTCTCATTACTAGTCTGTTTAAACATGTCTGACACAGAGGAAACTACTTGTTCATTATGTTTGAAAGCCATGGTGGAGCCCCATAGGAGAATGTGTACTAAATGTATTGATTTCACCTTAAACAGTAAAGATCAGTCTTTAACTATAAAAGAAATATCACCAGAAGATTCTGACGAGGGGGAAGTTATGCCGACTAACTCTCCCCACGTGTCAGACCCTTCGCCTCCCGCTCAGGGGATGCACGCTAATATGGCGCCAATTACATCAGGGATGCCCATAGCGATTACCTTGCAGGACATGGCTGCAATCATGAATAATACCCTGTCAGAGGTATTATCCAGGTTGCCTGAATTAAGAGGCAAGCGCGATTGCTCTGGGGTTAGGAGAAATACAGAGCGCGCAGATGCTGTAAGGGCCATGTCTGATACTGCGTCGCAATATGCAGATCATGAGGACGGAGAGCTTCAGTCTGTGGGTGACATCTCTGATTCGGGGAAACCTGATTCAGAGATTTCTAATTTTAAATGTAAGCTTGAGAACCTCCGTGTGTTGCTTGGGGAGGTATTAGCTGCTCTGAATGACTGTAACACAGTTGCAGTACCAGAGAAATTGTGTAGGCTGGATAAATACTATGCGGTACCGGTGTGTACTGATGTTTTTCCTATACCTAAAAGGCTTACAGAAATTATTAGCAAGGAGTGGGATAGACCGGGTGTGCCTTTTTCCCCACCTCCTATATTTAGAAAAATGTTTCCAATAGACGCCACTACACAGGACTTATGGCAGACGGTCCCTAAGGTGGAGGGAGCAGTTTCTACTTTAGCAAAGCGTACTACTATCCCAGTTGAGGACAGTTGTGCTTTTTCAGATCCAATGGATAAAAAATTGGAGGGTTACCTTAAGAAAATGTTTATTCAACAAGGTTTTATTTTACAGCCCCTTGCATGCATTGCGCCTGTCACGGCCGCGGAGGCATTCTGGTTTGAGGCCCTGGAAGAGGCCATCCATACAGCTCCATTGACTGAAATTATTGACAAGCTTAGAACACTTAAGCTAGCTAACTCATTTGTTTCTGATGCCATTGTTCATTTGACTAAACTAACGGCTAAGAATTCCGGATTCGCCATCCAAGCGCGTAGGGCGCTATGGCTTAAATCCTGGTCAGCTGACGTGACTTCGAAGTCTAAATTACTCAACATTCCTTTCAAGGGGCAGACCTTATTCGTGCCTGGTTTGAAGGAAATTATTGCTGACATTACTGGAGGTAAGGGTCACACCCTTCCTCAGGACAGGGCCAAAGCAAAGGCCAAACAGTCTAATTTTCGTGCCTTTCGAAATTTCAAGGCAGGTGCAGCATCAACTTCCTCCGCTTCAAAACAAGAGGGAACTTTTGCTCAATCTAAGCAGGCCTGGAAACCTAACCAGTCCTGGAACAAAGGCAAGCAGGCCAGAAAGCCTGCTGCTGCCTCTAAGACAGCATGAAGGAACGGCCCCCTATACGGCGACGGATCTAGTAGGGGGCAGACTTTCTCTCTTCGCCCAGGCGTGGGAAAGAGATGTTCGGGATCCCTGGGCGTTGGAGATCATATCTCAGGGATATCTTCTGGACTTCAAAGCTTCCCCTCCACAAGGGAGATTTCATCTTTCAAGGCTATCTACAAATCAGATAAAGAAAGAGGCATTCCTACGCTGTGTGCAAGACCTCCTAGTTATGGGAGTGATCCATCCAGTTCCACGGACGGAACAAGGACAGGGTTTTTATTCGAATCTGTTTGTGGTTCCCAAAAAAGAGGGAACCTTCAGACCAGAGTTCCTTCTTTCAAAATGGAAACTATTCGGACCATCCTACCCATGATCCAAGAAGGTCAGTACATGACCACAGTGGACTTAAAGGATGCCTACCTTCACATACCGATTCACAAAGATCATCATCAGTTTCTAAGGTTTGCCTTTCTAGACAGGCATTACCAATTTGTAGCTCTTCCCTTCGGGTTGGCTACAGCCCCGAGAATCTTTACAAAGGTTCTGGGCTCACTTCTGGCGGTTCTAAGACCGCGAGGCATAGCGGTGGCTCCGTATCTAGACGACATCCTGATACAGGCGTCAAGCTTTCAAGTTGCCAAGTCTCATACAGAGATAGTTCTGGCATTTCTGAGGTCGCACGGGTGGAAAGTGAATGAGGAAAAGAGTTCTCTATCCCCACTCACAAGAGTCTCCTTCTTAGGGACTCTTATAGATTCTGTAGAAATGAAAATTTACCTGACGGAGTCCAGGTTATCAAAACTTCTAAATGCTTGCCGTGTTCTTCACTCCATTCCGCGCCCTTCGGTAGCTCAGTGTATGGAGGTAATCGGCTTAATGGTAGCGGCAATGGACATAGCGCCATTTGCGTGCCTTCATCTCAGACCGCTGCAATTATGCATGCTGAGTCAGTGGAATGGGGATTACACAGATTTGTCCCCTCTGCTAAATCTGGATCAAGAGACCAGAGATTCTCTTCTCTGGTGGTTGTCTTGGGTACACCTGTCCAAGGGTATGACCTTTCGCAGGCCAGATTGGACAATTGTAACAGATGCCAGCCTTCTAGGTTGGGGTGCAGTCTGGAATTCCCTGAAGGCACAGGGATCGTGGACTCAGGAGGAGAAACTCCTTCCAATAAATATTCTGGAGTTAAGAGCGATATTCAATGCTCTTCTGGCTTGGCCTCAGTTAGCAACGCTGAGGTTCATCAGATTTCAGTCGGACAACATCACGACTGTGGCTTACATCAACCATCAAGGGGGAACCAGGAGTTCCCTAGCGATGTTAGAAGTCTCAAAAATAATTCGCTGGGCAGAGTACCACTCTTGCCACCTGTCAGCAATCCATATCCCAGGCGTGGAGAACTGGGAGGCGGATTTTCTAAGTCGTCAGACTTTCCATCCGGGGGAGTGGGAACTCCATCCGGAGGTGTTTGCTCAGTTGATTCATCGTTGGGGCAAACCAGATTTGGATCTCATGGCGTCTCGCCAGAACGCCAAGCTTCTTTGTTACGGATCCAGGTCCAGGGACCCAGAGGCGACGCTGATAGATGCTCTAGCAGCGCCTTGGTTCTTCAACCTGGCTTATGTGTTTCCACCGTTTCCTCTGCTCCCTCGACTGATTGCCAAAATCAAACAGGAGAGAGCATCGGTGATTCTGATAGCACCTGCGTGGCCACGCAGGACTTGGTATGCAGACCTAGTGGACATGTCATCCTTGGACTCTGCCTCTAAGACAGGACCTTCTGATACAAGGTCCTTTCAATCATCCAAATCTAATTTCTCTGAGACTGACTGCATGGAGATTGAACGCTTGATTCTATCAAAGCGTGGCTTCTCCGAGTCAGTCATTGATACTTTAATACAGGCACGAAAGCCTGTTACCAGGAAAATCTACCACAAGATATGGAGTAAATATCTTTATTGGTGTGAATCCAAGAATTACTCATGGAGTAAGGTTAGGATTCCTAGAATATTGTCTTTTCTCCAAGAGGGCTTGGACAAAGGATTATCAGCTAGTTCCTTAAAGGGACAGATTTCTGCTCTGTCTATTCTTTTGCACAAGCGTCTGGCAGAGGTTCCAGACGTCCAGGCATTTTGCCAGGCTTTGGTTAGAATTAAGCCTGTGTTTAAACCTGTTGCTCCCTCGTGGAGCTTAAACTTGGTTCTTAAAGTTCTTCAAGGAGTTCAGTTTGAACCCCTTCATTCCATTGATATTAAACTTTTATCTTGGAAAGTTCTGTTTTTGATGGCTATTTCCTCGGCTCGGAGAGTCTCTGAGCTATCTGCCTTACAATGTGATTCTCCTTATCTGATTTTTCATGCAGATAAGGTAGTCCTGCGTACCAAACCTGGGTTTTTACCTAAGGTGGTTTCTAACAAGAATATCAATCAAGAGATTGTTGTTCCATCATTGTGTCCTAATCCTTCTTCAAAGAAGGAACGTCTTTTACATAATCTGGACGTAGTCCGTGCCTTGAAGTTTTACTTACAAGCTACTAAAGATTTTCGTCAAACGTCTACCCTGTTTGTCGTTTACTCTGGACAGAGGAGAGGTCAAAAAGCTTCGGCAACCTCTCTTTCCTTTTGGCTTCGGAGCATAATACGCCTAGCCTATGAGACTGCTGGACAGCAGCCCCCTGAAAGGATTACAGCTCATTCCACTAGAGCTGTGGCTTCCACCTGGGCCTTTAAAAATGAGGCCTCTGTTGAACAGATTTGCAAGGCCGCGACTTGGTCTTTGCTTCACACTTTTTCCAAATTTTCCAAATTTGATACTTTTGCTTCTTCGGAGGCTGTTTTTGGGAGAAAGGTTCTTCAGGCAGTGGTTCCTTCCGCTTAATCCTGCCTTGTCCCTCCCATCATCCGTGTACTTTAGCTTTGGTATTGGTATCCCATAAGTAATGGATGATCCGTGGACTGGATACACTTAACAAGAGAAAACATAATTTATGCTTACCTGATAAATTTATTTCTCTTGTAGTGTATCCAGTCCACGTCCCGCCCTGTCCTTTTAAGGCAGGTCTAAATTTTAATTAAACTACAGTCACCAATGCACCCTATGGTTTCTCCTTTCTCTGTTTGTTTTCGGTCAAATGACTGGATATGACAGTTAGGGGAGGAGCTATATAGCAGCTCTGCTGTGGGTGATCCTCTTGCAACTTCCTGTTGGGAAGGAGAATATCCCATAAGTAATGGATGATCCGTGGACTGGATACACTACAAGAGAAATAAATTTATCAGGTAAGCATAAATTATGTTTTTATAGGTAAGTATTTAGTTTTAAATAGGAATAATGTAGTTAATGATAGTTATTTTATTTAGATTTATTTAAATTATATTTAAGTTAGGGGGGTAATAGGGTTAGGGTTGAACTTAGGTTTAGGGGTTAATAACTTTAATATAGTGGCGGCGACTTTGTGGGCGGCAGATTAGGGGTTAATAAGTGTAGGTAGGTTGCGGCGACATTGGGGGTGGCAGATTAGGGGTTAATAAATATAATGTAGGGTTCAGCGATGTTGGGGGCAGCAGATTAGGGGTTCATAAGTATAATGTAGGTGGTGACGGTGTCCGGAGCGGCAGATTAGGGGTTAATAATATTATGCAGGTATCGGCGATGTCAGTGGTGGCAGATTAGGAGTTAATAAGTGTAATATTAGGGGTGTTTAGACTCGGGGTTCATGTCAGGGTGTTAGGTGTAGACATAAAATGCGTTTCCCCATAGGAATCCATGGGGCTGCGTTAGGAGCTTTACGCTGCTTTTTTGAAGGTGTTAGGTTTATTTTCAGCCGGCTCTGCCCCATTGATTCCTATGGGGAAATCGTGCATGAGCACGTTTTACCTGCTTACCGCTAACATAAGCAGCGCTGGTATTGAGGTGAGATGTGGAGCTAAATTTTGCTCTACGCTCACTTTTTTGCGGCTAACGCCGGGTTTCTAAAAGCCCATAATACCAGCGTTGTCTGTAGGTGAGCGGTGAGGGAAAACTGCGCGTTAGCACCGCACAGCCTTACCGACAAAACTCGTAATCTAGGCACATGTTTGTGACAAAGTTAAAGTTTTTTTTATATAATCGCATTTGACGGGAGGGAATATATATATATATATATATATATATATATATATATATCTATATAGTTTTGATAGGCAACTAAAATTAAAAAAAGCTTTATGTATGCATGGAGTGATAGCAAAAATGCTAAACATTCTACGGAATTTTGGGCACGTATTTCTCTAAAACTCCCAGTAGCGAAGGAGTTAAAATTTCACTGAAAAAAGTTGCTGACACTTTTTCTGTTTACAGTAGTGGACTTTTAACTGTTCTCTGTAAATCGTGCCTTGGTTGAATGGTGAGATTTCTAACATTGAAACTATCAAGCTACTTATCCCGTACTATTAATCTGCTTCTAGACCAAAACCTCTCAAAAAAATAAAAAAGTTAGAATAAAAAGTATAATAATCAATTTTACATTATAAATATAAATAGCATGTCCTACACACATGTACAGTATACGCACAACAATTCCCAAGCTCAAATAGATAAATAATGTTAAGATTATTTTGGAACTAAAAAGGTTAATTTCACACGTTAATTGTTATTGTCATTTCACCCTGTACAATGGTATCGATGCAAACACCTGTATTGTAAGGGATATTCCTGCTGAGGGGGCGTTGTATTAGGGATATCCATTTGTTTAACGTGAAGAAACTAGTAGGTTTCTGTGAACTTCTCAATGGAAAACACTGTAAACTTGCTACTCGTGATGACTTGTGCTCGAGCAACTTATAATGCGAGCGTGCAAATGTTCATGATTTATCTGTGGTATCATTTTCACTGGAGTGCAATTTACGCTTGAAATCTTGTGGAAAATTGTGATTTACTTGTAATCTTTATCTAAAAAAAAGGGAAAAAAGTGCATCTCCAAATCAAGGTGACTTTAATACAATTTAAAAAGCGCATTGCACTTACTTAATAACAGATAAAAACAGGCATTGAATACACCTGGAGACTTTTGTCTGTCCTGTATGCCAGCGGTGAGGAAGAAAAAGTATGGACTATTAGTCAATGCAATTTTATATGTGCTTTTTAAATTGTATTAAAGTCACCTTGATTTGGAGATGCGCTTTTTACCCATTTGTTTAGAGAGAGTTTTTTTTTTTTCCTGTGAAAAGGAAACCTACGGGGTTTTTGTAAATCTGCACTCCTAACTACAATAATTGGAAATGGGACTATAAGTGTTACCATTGCATAAAATTGCCTTAATTAAATGCCATATATTTAATCTTTGCCATTAAAAAAGTATGTGTACATTTTTTGTTTTTAATCCATCTGTGAAAGGATTAAATTAGTGCATATACTAATGCCTCTTTTGCATTGTTATGCCGGTATTCTAAAATTTGTCTGGACTCATAAAAATTCTGGACCCGCGTCACTTCAGTTGTTGGAGGCGCGTGGCACTTACTGCGCATGCCCAAGATAAAAACATGTTTAAGTGGAAGCAAAGGGTCAAGGAATTCTATGGGCATTTGACTGAATTGCGCATGCGCACACACGCGGCCCGACTGCTCATGATCTGCTAAATAAGCTGCATCAGAGGGTCCAGGATTTCTACAGGCGAGTTGGCGTCAGTGCGCATGCGCGCGCTGCCGTAAAATTAAAAACAAACAAACATACAATTTTTTACAATATAATAAAATATGTGAAGCCCAAATTATCAATAGGTACAGTATAGGGCACATTCCATTAAACAACTTCATGTAGCAAAAGTGGAAAAATTAGAAAAGATGCACTAATGCAAATCTCCCATAGGGGGCGCTTCCAAGCCTATGTAAAAACAACAGAACATGCACAATATACATACAATACATAGAGCCAAAAATATAAAAAATAAATACAAATAGCAGAAAGTCTAATGTTTCCAAGGTGAAGGACAGCACTCTGTCCAAGGATGGTCAAGTCCTGGTAAAAGATTATCTAAAAAAAGAT
Organism: Bombina bombina; assembly: GCF_027579735.1. Taxonomy (NCBI): domain Eukaryota; kingdom Metazoa; phylum Chordata; class Amphibia; order Anura; family Bombinatoridae; genus Bombina; species Bombina bombina. The sequence goes on along the minus strand of NC_069510.1, from coordinate 29,539,472 downwards.
GAAAACAGAGGCGCCACAATAGCCTAGTACCACCAAAGCAAGTAACAAAAAATAAAGGAGCAGACAAATGGTTACTCACAAACGTGAAGCACCCAATGGTGCTATTGGGACAGGCTGAAACTTCGCAGTAGTCCTGCTCACTGAATGGAAATCCACAGCAGAAAGGTTCTAAGGGACTCCCCAATCAATACCTGTATAGGGATTATGGGGCCCATTTATCAAGCCCTGCAGTTTGATTGACACCCCCCCTCACAAGAGCTGCTGGTGCAATGCTGAATACGTAGAGCGTATTGCTCTCCGCATTCAGCGAGATCTGTCGGTCTGATCCGCACTGTCGGATCAGGTCCGACAGACCTTTGTTAAATAGGCCCCATAGAGCGAACTAACTTCATGTAACAGTTTCATGTGGCCCAACGAAATGTAACGGTTGTCTAGAAATGTTATGGTTGTTTTGCTAATGGTGTTTACCGAGTAGTATACCGTGTATTGTACGATCCAGCCTGTGTACCCCCTGAGTCTAGACCAGTGTTTTTCAACCAGTGTGCCGTGGCACACTAGTGTGCCGTGAGAGATCCTCAGGTGTGCCACGGCAGACTGACAACAGTATGACATATTTTTTAAACTTTGCTTGTTTTTTACTCCCAGTGCAGGGGTAGTTTGTAGGAGGCATGGCATAACAGCACAATACATACAGTATGTGTGTGTTTGTGTGTATGTGTATATATATATGCTGTATTAGGCTACAATGTGTGATTTTTTTTAAATTTTGGGATGGTGGTGTGCCACAGGATTTTTTTATGTAAAAAAGTGTGCCACAGCAAAAAAAAGGTTAAAAATCACTGGTCTAGACAACTGTTACATTTTGTGGGGCCACATGACACTGTTACATGAAGTTGTTTAATGGAATGCACACTATACTGTACCTATTGATAACTTGTGCTTCACATATTTTATTATATTTTTTAAAATTGTATGTTTGTTTTTAATTTTACGGCAGCGCGCACATGCGCACTGAAGCCAACTCGCCTGTACAAATCCTGACCCTTCTGATATTTAGCAGATCATGAGCAGTCGGGCCATGTGTGTGCGCATGCTCAATTCAGTCAAATGTCCATAGAATTCCTCGACCCTTTGCTTCGACTTAAACAGCTGATTTTCTGAGGTTGTGCCTCTTGTGCATGCGCAGTGAGTGCCACACGCCTCCAACAGCTGATGTCACGTAACCGGAAGTGACGGGGCTCCGGAATTTTTATGCGTCCAGACAAATTTTAGAACACCAGCCCATTTGTATGAACTTTTTTTTGGCAATTCCAGTGAACATCCAACTTTAAATTGTGCTCAGCGGTACGCGTTTACTTTCAACTTATAATATAAGCACAACTTAACGCGGGCGCAATATTACAATATCTAATCTAGCCCTCAGTGTTTAAAGACCCTCATGTACTAACTGCCATAAAACTGTTTGTAATTTTAAAGGCGCAAATGCAACGTTATACAATTTGTTATAATAAACTTTTCAATTACAATCTTTAAATCAAGATAAATACAACATGTAGCCCTCTAAGATGTAGGAATTTATCATTAAATGTATTAAGATTTATAGTACAAAAAACAATACTGTACAATGATTTTGCAGCGCTAAAAGATTATTATAAAATTATCAATTATAATTCCGTTTTGTAACATAGAAAAAGAGCTAAGTAAAAGTAGCGATGAAATTCATCATGATATTCATATCATATCGAACAAATGATAAATTGGAGTATTCACGCCATTCATTCTTTAAAGTTATCAACAGTCCGCTGATCCTTGCGGCTTAATTGACGCGAGTGTATTAAGTCTTATTTATTTATTTATAAATTTCAAAGTCGGTTGTGTAATGGCTGCAGCGAGGTTCAGCGGACGTATTTAAGACGCTGATAAGTGAGTCTTAGGGCTCGATTTATTAAAACTGAGGCAGACAGGGGCGCATATACGTACCCCTGTACGCCTCAGCTCGCCTGTGGAGGGGCGAATTTACCCACAGGAATTCTCCATTGCACACAAGCGCAATTTT